>NW_015113089.1:46419-49693 GCF_001443285.1 Poecilia latipinna | reverse complement strand
GGGGGGTCCAAACTGTGGTTCGGGGGCCATTTACAGCCCTCAAAAGGATTTTATGCTGACCTTGATAAGAATTCAGAAACTGAGTTCATAAATTTGATTTATCAGCTCAGGAGGGAGATGGGTTAGGGAATAAGTTACATTCATTTGAAGGTCTTTTAAAATGGATTTTAAAGTCAGAAGATGAAAAATGTATTTATGTTTTTTTAATGCTGCTTAAGATTAAACGTTTATTTAACCTGGCTAAATAATTAGACAGAGTGAGCAATCTCCTGTACTTAATCCTAAGAATACAAACACAAAAAATCTAGGGGGAAAAAAAAACATTCAACTCATTCTCTGCTTTTTGTCTCTGTGAGTTTCTCTAAGGTCTGGATCTACTGTGATTCATGGATCCCTTATCAACAGAAACCAGACTGCTTTTGTCGTTTCAATAAAACATTGTGCGGTTCTTGATGAGTAGCAAAAATAGAAAATGAAATAGTTTTTGCAATCTTTATTAAAATATATATAATCACATTTTTTGGACCCTCAAGTACTTCCAACTTGAGGGGCCATTTTTTTAGCCCCTCATTTTTTAGCATAGACACCTCTGGTTTACATTAAAACATACCTATGTGTTAGAGTGGCCTAGTCAAAGTCTAAATCTAAATTAATTGAATATTCAGAGGCAAGATTTGCTCTCCATCCAATCTAACCCAAAATCTGTCAATACAGTGAAAATTGGATTTACAAACTATTGACACAGAGTGGCTAAATGCAAATGTATGCCACACTTTTCAAAGTTTCTTTACACTTCACTATGATGCATCACTTTGTGTTGGTCTACCAGATAAAATCCAAATAAAATAAAAAAAATAATAAATAAATAATGTGTTTGTAATATTGTAGTATTGTAAGGCATATCGTTCAAGGGGTCTGAATACAATACATGGTGCACATCAAGTAAAATGTACAACTTTGTTTGTTTTACACATAAAATTATCTGTACCAATTAGAATAATAAAAAAACATTTATCATAAGCTTCTTACAACCACATTTTCTATTTTTTCCCACAAAGAAAATCAATAATTTGCCTTAAACATGGACGAACAGCCCCAAACTGATCTGAGGTCAGTTTGGGCCCCAACATAAATATCATGTTAGGATTTGTGTTTTTGAATGTAATCATTTTCAGCTTAATACCTGCAACCTGTTCATGCATGCACAAGCAATTTCTGTTTCATCCTCCAGCCAGGGAGCAGAGGACCAAATAGCAAAGCTAACATGTCCAAACACAGACAGTTCGACCTCTGCTCCATAAATTAAGCATCTTCACCAGAACTGTGCTGTTTGATCATGCTGATCATGCTGAACTTTTGCCCCGTTGATTCTGAAAAACTGGACGGGTAACAAGCAGAGTATCCTGAGCCATGCGTGTGACTCTCAGTGATGGATGATGGGACCAACTGTTGCAGGAGGTCCAGGCACACGAGGGTGTCACAGCGGGGCCGGGGGGTGAGCATGACCGCATCGTATGGCCTAGGAAATGCAGGGGCCACGGTTACGTGTAAATTTATATACGTCCTGACAACGCCACTGCCAACAATGTGGCGCTCCGCTTCAGCTGGTGCTAAATGTGTCTCGTTGAGAAAGAGGCCGTCAGCTGAGCAGGTATGCAATCTGAGCATGATGGGGAAATAGGAACTCTTGGTTGTGAAAAAATTCCCATGTCTTGCATGAGCTCTAAGCTGATGTTATCTGGATGCTCCACACTCACAGGAGGCTAATTGGCTCTTTAGTGTTTCAGAAAAGATGGCTGATGGACAGACAAAGACAGAAAGAAGAAGAAGAAGAATTAGTTTGCCTCAGTGTTTGTGCAGCAGAAGGATGTGAAAATAATGGGTGGAGGTAAATTTATGATGAGTTTACTCTCTGCGTTTTCCCCAGAGAAACCGATGACAAGGATCAAGAGGTTTTATGTTTGAAATTCTTTGAAATCTTATTGAAAACTAAAAACAGAGCAGAGGTGGAAAATGTGCAAAAGTAACCAAACTTTGTAAATTCTGACAGTAAGGACATTAAAAAGAACAAATATGAGATTTTCTCTTTTTTTAAGCAATAAATCATCAGCATAAAGGCTGACTTCATGTTCAATGCTCTGGCTGAGCTACAGTAAGTTTCCTAGGATTTGACTGAAAGACCAAAAAACTCTGGACTAAAAGGGCAGCCCTGTCGTCAGCTTCATTTATGATGAAAATATTTTTGAATATCAGCAAAAACTAGGGCTGCAAAAATATTATACTGTAAAATAATATGATTGCATATCTCAACAGCAACATGGACTGTGATTAACCCGGGTTTTCATCACTACTCCCTTTCCTTTCCGTCATCACCATATCCTCACCGCTCTCCGAGTCAGAAAGATCTGTGTCAGCTGTGGGCAAAAAGGCAAAACAAGCCCATCTGTCTATCTCCATTCACAGATAAGGTGATCAAAAGTAACTTTCAGATTCACAAGATAATTTAAAACAAATAAAAAGCAAAGAAATTACACACAAACAGCTGAGGAATGATAATGTTTTACTTTTATGTAAAAGCTGCACTGCACCCTATTGGATTTAAGACCACAGAATCTAACATTTTCTACACATTTCAGGTTTTCAGGGAGTTTGTTTAAGAGCTGAAGAGCATCTAAAGTCTTCCTCCCTTCGGTTGTTCTTAAGCCAAGAATCATTCATAACCTTATAAACAAAAAAGATGAACAAGATTATCCTTATAAAAAGTGTTGATGCAGTGTCTCTAAACTGCTGTGCAATGATCTATTTTCGTGGTGTTGGTCAGGACGCTGCAGCAGCAGCTTTAGGTTTTTCTCCAGCAGTGACATGCGGTGAGGTTCATGGCTGGTCGATGTAGAAATCCAAAATCCGATATAGAAACTATATTTTAATTTTGACCATAACTGATTAAAGTGTCTAACAATATAATTGAAAGATAAATAAATATTCAATAAGGTAAATTTTGTTTTATTATTATTTGGCTGTTTCCTTTGGCTAACCTCTGTTGTCTGATGAAAATTGAAAATCGTGTATGATCTTACCTTTATGGCGTCCATGTATCCATCCTCCTCCACGAATATCTCCATCATTCTGTTGTAAAAAAAAAAAAAAACACGTCCTTGTTTCCCTTTTTCTTTTCATATTCAAAAATCTGGCAGCCAGAGAGAGTTGCATTGAACGGTTTTGTTCCCTCTGTATTTTCTCCCCGGACTGTTTTCAATCGTTTCAATGTGTAGAA
>NW_015113089.1:0-42536 GCF_001443285.1 Poecilia latipinna | reverse complement strand
CCCCGGGCCGGACTAAATCGTTCGGCGGGCCGGTTCCGGCCCGTGGGCCGTACGTTTGACATCCCTGGTGTAGAAGAAGAGCGCCTGTTGCTCGTCGTGTCCATGGGGCTCAGCACTGCCCCCTATCAGAGAGACATGGTACTTTCTGCCTCACTCAGAGCATTTTTACTGCACATTTATGGCCAGTCGATCAGAAAGACTAAATATGTCATTCACATTCATTAAATATATCAAACAGACTGGAACGTCAACCTATGTAGAAAATGTGTAAGAGTATATTGATGATATTGTGTGATGCAGCGCCCCCAGGCTGTTTCCATGTATTTCAAAAGGCAATGCATAATTTCTGCGAATTTTGACTATAAAAATGTTTAAATTACCAATTAAAAAAAACTATTTGTAGAAAATTCCAGAGGAAAAACTGATTTTCTTTCATCATTGTTAGCATCTGTTTTGCTTCTCATGCTTATTTGTACTCATCAGGATTACAGGTGAAGCTCTACCTCACCTGCCTCTCCTGACCACGTCACTGGTCTCTCCCCGCCTGATTGATATCATCACTAAAAATATAAAAATATATAAATATAACCTGATGAAAATCAAAGGATGTGGAGATTGTTCTGTCCAGGAAAACGTTTGTTCTGGTGGCGCTTTTAAGGAATAAGAAGATTGACGCATTACTCAGTGATATTATGGATACATTGTTAGAATACTTGTAATAAAATTGTGTTCATGTGTGAAAGAAATTTTAAACTTTGTGTCAATATCATAAGTATGAAAAGCTATACTGTAGTAGGAAGGGAGACCTTACAGATACTGAACAAAAGTTGCCCAAGAATGCAGCCTTGAGGAACACCATGTGTGATTTTTGTTTGCTTAGATTTGCCAAACGGCACAAAGTCCCAGTAAGCCAAGCAATCAATCAATCAAATTTTATTTGTATAGCACATTTCAGCAGCAAGGCATTTCAAAGTGCTTAAGCCAAGCAAGAGCTTGACTGGATAGCAGATATTCAACACAAACAGACATTTGTGTTTCCAGGAAAGGCCTTCAGTCTGCTTGTTTGGTCCGGACCAAATTTTGGAATGGCATCAGACCTCGGATAAGATACGATTTCACAATAATTTCTTACATGCAACCCGGTCTGGATTCACATCAGAAGCAAACTGCACCAGAATTTGTTTGAACCAAGACCACCTGAAAAAGTGTGTCTCGACCCGGGTGCTTGGCCCACACCAGGGATCCTTTTAGTGGATTCAAACCTGGACAAACGGTCTGGACCAACCAGGGAAATGAATTTTGATTTGATTGCAGTGGACCAAACGTGTAAGGTGTGAAAACATGGATCAATGTCGCCTCATGCTTAAAAGATGAATGTAAAGCACTGAAGAGGTTTGTTGCTAAACGACAATTTCAGTCATTTTTACCAAAATTGTTGCATTAGGTAAAAAGCTGTCAAATTATTTAAACTAAACATGAATAAAAACCAAATCTTTCCCATGAAGCAAACAGAAAGTGTGGATTGGAGGACAGAGCGGCGTTTTGGAGAGTCAGCACTGTTTCCTTTGGCCGATTGGGGTTGATTAAGAGGTTAACCATGGAGAGGCATGGCGTCTTTAAGGGAGATTTATCTGTTCCTGCTCTGACCCCTCGGGGGTAGCTTCCCTCACCCCCAGTGTCCCCAGGATTTATTTAGTTATTTGTTTATCTGTTGGAAGGGGTCAGCCTTTTTCTCTGCACTACATCCCAGGCCTGTTTGTGTTCCTCAAACCCATTTTTCATCCCGTTTCTTGGTGGGACTGTGGCTCTCTTTGCTGACTCAGCAAAGAGGACACAAGCGAAGGCCCCGACGAGTCTCGCGACCTTTTACATCCGAGCAAAATTGGTTATTTTCACTTAACACATTTTGCTATCAGTTCAACTTTGGCCCCATTTGAAGGAATTATGGTGTTTTCCTAATTGCTTCCTGACAGTTTTGATTCAGCCCTGCATGAATTTATGGCAGCTTATTTCCTATTTTTGTCTGATTTCAACGCAGGACTTGCGTATTTTACTTGAAGGCAAGCAAAGATAAAAAAATAAAAAATAAATACATAAGCTGCTCATTTCACACAGGAAAAGATTTTTTAAAAACATCATCCATATACATCACCAATTTATTTTTGAACAGAAAATCTGCGTGTTTATTTATGCTAGTGTTCAGATTCATCACAGCAGAGAAATGTTTCTCCATCTAATGAGGTTTGCTCTTTAGCCCTCACTCCATCTTTAATCATATTTACATGTTTGTTCAAATCAGACGAGATCTCTGCAGCTTTAAGGAGTCACACATTCACACACCTCTGCTGTGAGCCGCCTTGTCGAGTTAAGAGGCAACAGGCCTTTTTGGTGGTTGGGGGAGGGCAGTGAGGTGGGCTGGTGGGGGCTATACAGGGAATGCTATGTGGCTTGCATGACCTGACATGTCTCTGAAGCTGGAGGGGGTCTCGACCTTTGACCCAGGGCTCCAAAACTAGGAAGATGAAAAAAGGGGACAGGGCAGGAGGGTTTCGCCTCTAAACAAGGGCTTCTGTTTGGACTGCTCCAGGAATGTCACTTCCATAAAAAGATGCCTACAGAGAGAAAGAAAGAGGAAAACATCTATCTATCTATCTATCTATCTATCTATCTATCTATCTATCTATCTATCTATCTATCTATCTATCTATCTATCTATCTATCTATCTATCTATCTGACTCAGGTTTTTTTCTGTTTAGAAAAAAACTGATCCACTTAATGTATTGTGAAATTATTTAAGTTCAAACTTTGACTAGGCCACTTTAAGCAGTTCTACTAGTATTATTATTATTATTATTATTATTATTATTATTATTATTATTATTATTATTATTATTATTATTATTATTATTATATGTTTTAAAGTCATTTATAAGGAGATTTAATTCAGGGATCAGAATTGATTGTGATTTCTAAAAAAAATATTTAACATTTATTTCACCAGGAGAGAATCTCCTTTGCAAGAGAATCCTGGGCAACACTGCCAATCAATCAATCAATCAATCAATCAATCAATCAATCAATCAATCAATCAATCAATCAATCAATCAATCATGTTTATTTGCCGAAACAAAGCAGCTCAATGTGATGCACATGATAAAAACAAACCCATCACAGTCACCACTTGAGAAACCAGTAAAAACACATCAGAACTGGCAGCATCTATATGGCAAATTATTAAATCCTGCAGCAGCAAAGCAACCCAAGACCATCACACTGCCACCACCGTGCTTGACTGTTAGTGTGATGTTCTTTTTTTAATGTTGTCTCAGTTTGTGTTAGTTTGCTATTTTCTCTTCACTCTACGTCCCAAAAGTCTTACCACTCAACCAGATGAGTGGTCAGTAAAATCTGACGTTTTACTGACATCAGATGAACCTTTGTGGTTTGAGCCGTGCAGTGATGACATTTTGGTCCAGAGACTTTCTGACCGTTGAGTAACTCAAACACTCAGCTTTGTTTCTCATCTTTTTAGGACATGATGTGTTGCCTTTGGCCACCTATTAGCTGCTTCATGTTGTCAGACAAATTATATTTAAGTGAATTAAAATAATTTTTTTATTGGACCTATACGTCTAGGTTTTTTCCATCAGGCTGCGCCACAGTTGAGACATTTCATAAATTTACCAACCAGAACAAATTATATCTTTGTGACGAGCTACTAGTAGCAACATGCCTACAGACCATGTTGTAAGGTTTCTGTAATCTGCAATACTGGTTCATTTAATGATACTCAGTGTTAAGTAGCTCAACAAAATATATATATAAATCATTTATAATTAATTTAAAATTATAAATTAGAATGTACTGAGTAAGAAGGTTTAGTGGAAAAGGTTTGAGAGCATCATATTCCATATGCACACATGAAGTTATTCTTGTGTGATTTTAATTGTTTCTTATTTAATGGAAACACTGCAAAATTGTGTTTCTTCGATGTTTGTGCTTTACAAAGAAAGTTTTGCTCACATTAGTAGAGAAAAATGCAGTTTATGACACATCTTCTGAACTGAACCACTACCTGCACTGTCAGCCCAATCGAAACACCTTCCCAGACGTTTAAATTCTATTAAATTGAACTTTAAATTTCTTTTGCCTCCAGATCATAATATTTAGAATAACTTATGATACGGGGACGTGCGATCAGGCAATAAATGAGTCCGCGGACGGCGGCTGAAGGCTGCGCCGTGTGACTCTCTGGTCTCCAGCAGCAGAACATTGATGACTCTGCTCTGCAGGGGTTGGGTCAGAAGATAACCTTGTTTTCCACAATGTCTGCCTGACCGCTGCACAGGAGTCTGAGTGTATGCCTGACTAAAAGCAAAGAAAGGCTGAAATGTGTCCCCTCTGGAGAGAGAAGCCCTGACATGAAGACGGTTACGCAGCTCAGCAGGGAGCCGTGAAGGTGTCACATCTGCAAGTCCAGAAAAGAAGGTCAGAAGGTAACAAGCTCATTCCGTGGACAATTGTGATGTTGAAATCTAGGAATGGGCCTTTTTTATGGTAATAAATGTTCTTATCATAAAAACATTGTCACGATAAATTCAAATTATTGTCTGCATTGTTGGGATTGTTACAATTATCTCCACTGTTTGTTCAAAACTAAAAATTTGAAAATATGATTAAATACAGTTACAGTCTGCAGTTTAGTAAAGAAGTTTTTGCAAAGCATTATTTGTTTTTGTGGGGTTATGATTGCTCTGATGCAGTCACATAAAAAAAAAAATCATCTTTCTTTTTTATAATGATCGTAATATCACCAAAAAGTGTTGTGGTAAAACTTTAAGTTCACAGTTTCAGTTTATTCACATTTTCTGTTATTTCCTCTCAAAATTGCACTCCAAAACATTAAAAAATAAAACTTCATCATAATTAACAACATCCAACTGTTTCAGTTATTAAATGCATTTTAAAGTAAAAGGGAAACTTCTCTTCTCCTCATGAAACTGAAGTGTGATCATCACTGGAGCTCGAGAATTTTGAGGATTTTAGAAAAAATCTGTTCACAGAAAGTCAGAGGATGAAACTTTTTCCTACCGGTTCTATTTTCGGATGCTGAATCCCTGTTGACTTAATCAGAGGCTCAACCAGAGTTCGGAGCCTGAACTCGGAGTGGTTGTAACCCCGGATTGGATCAGCCCTAATCTTCCAGGATGACGTCTCTTTGAAGGAATTTCCACAGGCTTTCCATCCCATGATAATTACATGGCCCAAGAGATCGTCAGTAACATGAACGAGCAATGCGTCTACTGTGAGGATGCTCTTTAAGCTAATGAGGATCATTGTTGTCTTAACTGCCACTCAAACACTGTTATTTTTTTATTTATTTCATAAAATTAGGGAAGGAGATGGGAACATGTTGTATCTGTGCTAGAGTGTTAGGAACAAAGTGGCACAAGATCAAATTTAAAATGAGTTCTTTGGTCAGAGATAATTATGACTCATCCATTAGTGTTTTTATGCCTGAATGATTCATAGGTCAGCTTTGAGTGACTTAACATTTAAAGAGGAAAAAATGCTCAGGTACTGGATAGAAACCAAAAGGCGTCCAAAATCTGAAGAAACACGTTGGTAGAGCTCCAGAAAGCCAGAACTATCGATCAGTACCACTTTAATATGAGGTAAGTCTGAATGTGGTCAGTAAGAAAAACACTCAAGTCCAAAGTAAAACACTGGAACTGACTGTTTCTGCTCCCTTAAACAGGTTAGGATAAGTCTATGTGCTAGATAAAATCTGAAATCTCATTTTAACGTAATGAGATTTCAGTCTGGTTAGTTCTGATTATTTTTAGTTTTATGGAGTCTTGTCTCTTTAAATCCAAGTAAGCTGCTGCTGACCACGCCCCCCGTAACTCATTTACACACCTCTATGAAAATGGCTCCAAACAGATGCACAATTATACAACCGTAAATCGTTGAAAAGCAGAAGTGGAACCTCCTGCACAACCATTAAGAATGCAGCAAGAGGTTTTTGCACATACATCCTTAAAACCAGCTGACCAAATGTGCTGGATGTCAGCTTTGGTTGCTAGGTAACTGGCTGGGCTTGACAAGGGTTGCTAGGTAACAGAAAATGCCTGCTGATTTGTGATGTTACATTGAATAGCTTTTCAAAACAGCTTATTAAGACATTAACTTATTGTCAAAAAAAGTGTTTTTATTAAGCATGTGGGAATTTTTAGAAGAAGCAGAAACCAGAATGAAAGAAGAAAACGTGCAAAATGTGAATTTTACATAAAATGTCTCCTTTGAATTATTACAGAAAAGTTTGTCTCTTAGAAGGTAACATATAAACAATCAAAGGGATGAATCCAGACTGTAGTTCTTAAAATCCTCCGTTAGAATCGATGAAAGTTCAATTGTAACTTTGTTGCATTTCCTCGTTGTGAATGTTAAATGTCTGCAGGGACGGAAATTCCCCTCCCTGTAGTTAAAATCTCAGACGGTGGTCTTTAATGCATTCTCCCACTGCAGCTCCCTCCCTCCTGGACTCCCAATAAAATCCTCTGACCAGCAGTTGACCTTTCTTTGCTGTTCCTCGCTATCCGTGCCTTCTTCCTGCGTCTGCAGCAGCACATGGCAGACCAATGGGAATCAGCAGCTGCAAGGAGGGACAGCTCTGGTTTGGGGTGTCAGGGTCAAGGGGGTCATCGTACTGGTAAAGTCATCGCTGGGCATCGCTGACGTCCTACACCCCTTCACCCGTTCTCCTCCTCCTGCGTCACACTCCCTGGAGGCGCCCTTTGGCCCCGCTGTTTCTTGGTTCTACGGGGTCAAGACAGTCGAGGGTTAATAAAGTGATACCAGGTGTTGACCAGAGAGAAGCATCACCCAGCCCTCCACCTTTTTCTCTGTGATTCCCTCATTTCAACCTCCTGGATCCTGCAGGGACATCGGGCCTCATGGAAGAGTGACTGAGCATAAAGGAGTAAAAAGCTCCAGGTAGGAGGAACGCTGTGAGAACATGAACGTGTTGCACAAAGCTGCCATCCAAGCAAGCCGAGGGGCCAGTGGAACAATGTGGGGTTAACCGACCCAACAAAGTGGCCGATTATGTCTCAGTTCAGGAACCTCAGGAGCCAAAAAGATCCCAAATCCTTCTACTGTTGTTTCCCTGGATCAGTGGACAGACCAGCAAACACATTTCAGTGGGGGGAAGGAGCTCTAAAGCTGCGCAAAGAGGTTTTTCTCCTTTTTTTGATCACTGGAGAAGAGGAGGATGGATCGCTGCGGAGATCAAACCCAGTGAAAAGGAGTCATTGTGGCGAGAGCAAATGGCCTCCGACAACGAGCGAAGAACAAACAGAGGAAAGCCGTCAGGGTATGAGAGCCACACTGTTGAGAGCTGAAGATAATGAGAAAGAGTTCGGCCTTGTGTTGGGAAGTGCGAAAAAGCATGCATGAGAATCTGACCATGAGGCCAAAAACTGCCCACAACTTTTTGGTCCAATCTGCAAAACGAAGGCGGTCCTAATTAACGCTAATTAACATCAACGACAAGTTGGGGCCATTAGTCCAGCTAATCCCCCGTTTACATTTTCCCTCCTTGCTGGAACCCTGCTGGCCAATTCTTACGCAGCCGCAGAATGAACACATTGTTAGTGCGTCCGCCATCAAAGATACGGGACCCCTTGAAAGTTAGTCGCCTCCATTAGTGGCCGGACAGCGGTCCTGATCCGAACGCTCTGCTCAAACAGCCTGGGGAGCCGAACAGGGGAGGGGCAGGGAGGTCAACCCTCACGTTTAGTGTGCTCCATCCAATCCATCAATGACTTGTTTGCACTCTTTCATGATCCCTTGGCATGTGAAAGCAAAAGAAGCTGCAGCGGAGCATAAAGAGGACGACAGCATGCGATTCTGCACAACAAGTTAGAGATGGAGTCTCTAAACATGAGCGAAGACGACTGGGAAGCAGAAATCTCCCAGTTTTAAAGTGTAGAACAAGCTGGAAGCTAAATGTCATGATCTGTATTCACACAGAGCTTTGAATTTCTGTTGTTTGCTTTAGTTTATCTGTTTGTGGATGTATGAAAGTACCAACCGAAAAAAAATAACCACAAGAAAACTAAGAGCAAATCTGGTTCAGATCTCAGTGATTTACTAGCAATAACTAAATGCTTTGTAACTTTGGGTTTTAATATGAATCTAAAAATGTAATCTGGGTCTAACTACAGAAAGGAAAAGATGAAGAATTACACTGTCATCCTCTGGGAAACCAGAGGTGAATAAGTTAAAAGATGACATTTTATTCTCAGACTCTGCATGCCTCAGTTTAATGTTAAAGTTCATGATAGAACAATTGATCTGAACAATTGTCTTCTTTGAAAGGGCTGAAGCAGAAACCCTCTCCTGTAAGAGTACACAATAACACACAGAGGACTATCTGCACTAGATCAGGCATTGCAGTGGTCTAGTCAAAAACCAAACATTAACCTGACTGAGAAGTTGTGGTAGGACCTTAAACCATAAAGACAAACAGAAAACAGCTACTGAGAGTTATGTCTATCAAAGAACATGTATCCATCCTCACTTGTCTGCTGTTCAGTATTTACAGAGTTTTACAGACTTTCTTTGTTTCTTAGAACATATGTGATATATTCAGAAGAAAATGTAACTTGGAAGCTGAAGCACTGCTTGGTTCTCTGTTGACTGGCGTTTGCAGAGCAGCTCGTCCATGAGCGACGCGTTTTCCTGCTGCTGGTTGTTTGAACCAGCTGCTCTTTCTGTGATGTTGTTGTTGGTATAACATGCATATGTTGTTTGTCGCTGTGGTTTCTCAGTACTTTGGTTTTTCTCTCTTTCTGCAGGTGTAGAAGCAGACTACTTTTATCTTTGTATTCTTTTTATCGGTCTTTCTCTCCTCCACTCTTGTCTCTCTCTTTCCCTTAACTTTTTGCCCCTTTCTTTTTTTACTTTTTTGCTTTCTTTTCCATCCCTGCACCCATTATGTTTCAATTAAACCCAAACCAATTTCTGGTAAAATGTTTTAGTTACAGCAAAAGCCATAATTATCTGTGCCTGAATGTAAATCTGTTGATCTTCTCCAAAAGTGAAGATGACAAAGACCATTAGCTTCTGGGCTAATGCCAAACCTGTTTATACTGTAATGAATTAATGCATATTAAGGTATTATTAGTCAGTGAACTATTAAAATAGGTGGTTATTTTACCGGGGGTGTCTTGTATTTGCGTGGAGTTCACTGCCCTTATATTTTACTATACTTACATGAACATCCATGAAATCTTTCTTTCTCCTCTGACTGCATGCAGACTAGCAGAGTCTATATAGGTAAAGTTAAAGTAGGTGAAGAACAGGTGAGATACCAGAACCCAGACGTGGAAAAAATAAAAAAATATACAAAGAGCAAAAGTTCACAGAGTTTCAGATCAAAACAGGAAATGACTCTAATGTCAACTTCACAGGACAGGAACCGAAACAAACAGAAAACATGGAGTTTCCATCATTTCACTTTTCACTGAGGAAAAATGATCTATTTTTTACTGACACAAGTTCAGAATCACAACCATAAACTCTTAACAAAGAGTGAAAGCTGTTAAATGTGCAACAAAATGACTTTATTCTGTGATTAACAGTGTTTGTCACAGATCTCAATCCTGCAGACAGAATCCTGCAACTTTTATGATTCCTGGATCTAACAATAAATAATTAGGTTGTTATCAACACTGCAGAACTTCATGAGGAGACAGGAACCAAAAAATATCTGAATGTTGCAGGACACAGCCCTCGTAAACTAAAAAACAAATAAAAACTTTACTTAAGAACAGCATTGTTATTAAAATGTAGATAAATTACAAGCAGAATAAAGCAGAAGGTGGAAGCCCGTTTCAGGACTTGCTTTTAAAAGCTGGTTTTGCTGTTTGTCACGGTTCTTTTGGGGCTCCTCTGTTTGGACCCGTACACAGATATTGTTTTGCAGCAGAAAGCAGAAAATGGCATCCATAAGTTTACAAAACACAAAAGCCATAGAAGGACCAAAGTGCACAGAAACATGAAAACACGCTGAAAAAAAGATGAAAGTCAAGCATAACCAGACTAAAACACTTTCAACACAGTATTATATAAAGACAGTGTATATAAAGTTTTTTTCTAAACTTTATATACCAATTTCATCTTTGCTGGTGTGTGTTTTGTGCATTTAGGGTTAGACTTCAATCATTTTAGGAGCTGATAAAGACAACGTATTCTCTCTGAACTGATTCATTGTTCATGTAGAAGCCATAAACAGAAACCTGTTTTTCAGATTTAAACGTCTCTCTCATCGCGTCTCCTTCTGCCTCCTCACCATGCTGTTCAGTTCAGCCTTTGCATGTTTACGCCCCAGAAAATAAATACAATAAATTCCAGCACATAGCCAGGTCCTGTGTTATTTTTTGTCTCTGCGGGCGAGCACAATGGATACACAGCTGTGGTGATCAGTCTGGGCTCCCCGGGAGCCACCGGAGGCCCCGGAGCACATGTTCATTAATGATCACTTACAAAAGGCTACAATGGGAGCTGCCGCTTGCTGAGGTCTGCAGTGGAACCACTTCACTTTCTGCTAAATGTTTAAGCTGGAGCTGTGGATTGATTGCAGCTGAGCTGACAGTTAAACCTTTACAGAGCGAAGCTTTAAAGGTCCCAGTTAGTTATAAAGAGACTTCTGCAGCCAGGGATTCCTCTGGAGGTTCTTTGTTGCATTCTATTGACAGGAAAGCTTTGGAGGGGTTTTTCTATCAACTTTGATGTAAAGAAGAATCTTTGTGCAAATTTAGACAGGAGGTTTAATCTGCAATAAGGATCATTCTGTTTAGTCACAAACAATACAGGATTGTCAGTCCAATCTATTTGTTATTGTAAAAAAGTAAAAAGCAACTTTTATTTTCAACCCTCGTGAAAGGATTTAAATCCTCTTAAAGACAATCAACTAAAATTGGAGCTAAAACTTTCCAGTCTTACAGCTGCAGCCACCGGGACCTTTGGGTCAGGGAAGGTAGGTGTTGCCTCCAAATGTCTCCAAACATCAATAGAAACCTCCAAATGTCTCCAAGTGTTAAACCTGCAATGAGATGTAAAAAAAAAAAAAAAAAGGTTGCCCAAACAAGCTTCGCACATAAACACGCTTACATGCGCATGCAGGCCAAGCATGCTCAAATGCATTCATGTACACATGCACACACAAGCACCTAACCCTCCAGGGTGTTCCGCGACCCTCCCCCCGCTCTGAAACCCGATCTGTCGGCATGCAGCACGGAATTCTCCAATCGCCCTGACTTTTGACCTATGGCCTTTTTGGCAGTGCACAGAAGAGAAGATGAAGTGCCCAAGCCTCTCTCTTCCCCAACACAAAAAATCCCCTGTTCCAGCGGCCCTCCCACACACGGACGGGCACACACAAAAGCACACACACACACGCACACACACACACTGAATCACATTTAGGACGCCCTGAGGCCAAACACTCTCTCCGGTTCCCGTGGGGCACATGATCAAACTGATCCTTGATACGAAGGTACCAGATACTTGTGCGTGTTTCTGTGTTACAGGGAGACCCTCATTGAGAGACGGTGAGTTCTGCAGAGGAACTTTGACTTTTAAAAGCCTTCGCCGGACCCTCGCAGAGAGCCGACCCAGCTGGCCAAGCTTTCACAGCCTCTGTTCGGCCTCAGAAAGCAACAAGATGCTTTTGTCAGCGTTGTCGTCATCGTCGTCGTCATCATCAGCAACAGAAAAGAAGAGACGGAAGAGTGTGACAGTGACAGATTGTCAGTGCCATGTGTTTTTGTCGTTTGCCCCTTGACTCTGTTTAATGTGGTGTCAGCGTGTGTTTGGCATCTCTGTAAATAACACTCGCTTTAAATCTGCACCATTGAAAGGAGGCTTCAGTGTTTCAGTGACAATCTGATGTCTGGTCCTCATTACCGATCATTCAGGGTGGTTTTGTCCTCCTTTTTGTAACCTTTCTTATGGTTGTGCACATTTTATCGCTCCCTGAAGTTTTGCTGTTGCGTTTGTTGCTGGAGCATTTTAACCAAAATCTCACTGGATTAAAAAAATGTTTCACCGAAAACAGATCTTTTTGGTGCAGACAATCAAACCAACTCTTATGTTTGGTTCTGGTTCATTACAAAACACATAAACTGAAAATTACAACTGAAGAAAGACAATAGAGAGAAACCATGAAGAACAGGAACAGACATCCAGTGACGCTTCTCCAATTTTCTTAAAATATTTTCAGAACTCTTTGGTTCAGATTGACTGCTCAGCTTTAGTTTAATACAAGAAAATGAAAAAAATGTCAGAAATTAACAAAAAGAAATTAAAAATGTAAATCTGTAAACATCAGACAATAACTAATAATCTACTAATTCAGGTTGACGAGTCTCCAATGAGACATTTCCAAACTGACTGTATGTTATATTCCTTAAAAACTAAACAGAAAGTTTAGGGACTCTAGAATCTCCCCAAGAAGTTGATTTGCTCATAGATAACATCTCATTTAAGTATTAATCAAAAAATATATGAAGTCTTTGGGCAAACAGAGGTCTGAGCATGTATCCTTAAATATAAATGAATGTCATCTGCATACAATATAATCTCAAAATCATAAAATACGTAAAGTGGTTTTAACTCTGATCCTTGTGGCACTCTGTTCTTACAAGCTGCTAGAGAAGAGACTGAGCCTCATTTCATTTCCTTTGTATTTATTTGTTCTTTGTTTTAGGTATCAGAGCTACTACAGATTCACCTACTTTTGTATTTACATCGGTTCTCAACATGTGTGTGGCCGTTTTGATTACTTCTCCTGTTCTCGGTTCTGCTCACTGATTCAACCTGAAGCTGATCTGAGTGCTGAAGGAACAAACCGGATGCAGATCACTGCACCGTTATCACCATGTCTGACTGCTGGTTTGATGCTCTTTGTCTGAAATGTTTTACACCAGAAGTAACAGCTTCCAAAATGTTCCACCTTCACCAAATGAAGAATTATCAAGAGTGTGAGACGCCCCATTGCTTTCTCTGCACAGTCCCTCTTTCTGTTGAAGCATGAACTTTGACCCTAACTGAGGCAACTGAGACCTGCTGCACCTTAGATAAAACTATCTGGGTTCTTGTGACCTTCAATATGAGGCACTGATGCTCTCTTGGAGTAATTTTGGTTGGCCAGTCAATCCAAGAAAGATTCTCCACTGTTTTAGGTTTTACACATTTACATAATGGCTCACTTATTTTATTAAAACGATCATTTCCATGCAAATCAAGATTTTGTCATTTTTTTGTAGTACAGCAGACTGACTGATAAAAACCATTAAATATAATGACAAGAACACATAAGAATATTTTTATTAAGCACTAGTGAATATTTTTGCTGATAAAAAGGAACTAAAAGTCACAATTAGGTCTGTCACAATAACAAATTTACCTGGATGATAAATTGTGCAGAAGTTATTGGAATAAATAATAATATTGTTGTTTTGAGCTGATTTTCAATCAGTAATGTTATGGTGATGGTGTAATAATGCAAGAACAGATTCTCAGAGATCAATAAACTTTAAATTCAAATGAACGTTTAACACTGGAACTGGAAGACATTTTAAATATCCAAAATAAATAAACAAAATAACCGAAGCAACAAATAAGATTAATGATAAAGTCTCTGTAAAAAGACTGTTTTTGGTAGAAACTAAGAGATAAAAAGAGAAAAATGACAAATCATGCAAATGGAAATTATTGAGTTTAATTTATTATGTAATTGATTTATTGCTCATTGATACAGCAAGAGGTTTTTATCTGTCACCTTTTTTATAAAACATGTTGAATTCAACTTTACAAAGCTGCTATCGCTTCCTGAGAGTTTCCCATTTGTGAGACTTTGCATCCCAAAATGTACCTCTCCCTGCCACCATCTGACCGCTGCCACTTGTGCATTGTGTGTGTCCGGCATGGCTGCTCTCGTCATTTTCCCCTTTGATTGGCCTTCACACAATGTAATCAGTGTTGCAGCTGTCTGAAAAGGCCCCTTGTGCTGTATCTGAGCAATGCCGATCACCCCGATGCGTCCACAACTTTGCTTTTAGTTCCATTCAGGCTCTGTGACAAACGGCAAACTGTCTGGTGAGCATGTGTCAAGGCACTTGATTTACTGCTTTGTTTGACTGCGCGGGCCCTTTCTGAATGTCGCCTACGTCTTCTATGGCCTTACTGTAGTGGTAAGAATTGCCATGGCCGTAAGCTTGAAATTTTAATGTACAGACAGCCTGAAAGAATTGACCCTCTGTATACGTGAGTCACTTGATGTACTTCCTAAACACAAAAGCAGACTTATTCTTTAATTTTCTGTTTTTTTGGAGTGCGGATGAAGTGATTGCCTTGACAGTCAATCGAAATCACTGTTGCACAAATTTGGCCCTCAAATGTCAAAAAGAACCACAAAAACATATCAAAATCAATTTCTTCCTTTATCCAGAGAGAGACAGACAGAGAGAGAGAGAGAGCTTAAAGGCAACAACATGTGTTTTGAGTTATACTGCCGCAGTGATGTGCCTTTAACAACGTATAACTTGGAGTGCTGGACCCCCAAACTGTAGCCAATCCATTAGGACAAAGTTCTCTTGATCCTTTTCTTCAAATTCTCCACCATGGCTGATTAAATGTAGCCGATTTTCACGCCTGTGCTATGGAAGCCACAAGGTCTGAAAGGCCTCTGTGAGCGCGACCGCAGAGAGCTGCCACTCCAGCCGGCTGACGAGGGAGAGAGCTAATGACCAGCAGGTCTCTGAGTTTAGCAGCTGGGAGGTAAATGTTTTAAACTCCTCATGTAGACCAGGAAACTTCTGTCCAAAACAAACGAAAAGCTGACTGCAGGAAAAATAAAAAGTGATCAACTGGGGATTCTGTCATCAAGCCTGGAAGACATTTATTTGATAAACAGTCATTGTGACGTTTTGTTTCATCAAGCGACATTTTCCATCATGGAAAAATTGCAATAGATAGTTTGTTCTAAAAACAAACAAATGTAGTAAAATATAATATAAATACGCTTTGTTGTCCCACAGAGTGGGAGGGAAATCCAGGTGACAGGAATCAAGACATGTAGGTCCACACAAAGAAAAAACTATTAAAATATACGAAAAACAAACACAGTAAAGAATGACATGCTGTACAGTAGAGGCAAAATTACATTATGATGCTATGAGCAAAAAGGAATGTGCAAATGAGTAGGATCACTTTTTTAAAATATGCATATGTATTTATGCATTAAACAACCCATTATAATATCTGAACAGTCAAGAAATGTCCACAATATGACTGATTCTAATAAAAATGTTTGCATCAGTGAGGGGGGACATTGTAGGTAAGCTGACAGCCCAGGTAAGGCCAAGGTCTAGATTTTACCTGTTACCATGACAACACTGTGTTGTAAGTAGCAACAAAAATGAAAATCGGGGCATTAAATCTATTTACAGTGGACAAACCGTGTAAAAGTCTGACAAAGAGCAAAGAAATGAAACAAAGAGCTGGAAGGACCTGAGAGACGCTTCGTCACGTAGCTCAACATTTTTCTTTAGGAATCATTTTGTATTTTTTATACAGCAAAAAGTCAACAACAAAAGTAGAATCAGTTTGTTTCCCTGAGTGAGTAAGATGATTCAAATAGTTGAAAATATTTGGGTAATGACTCTTCAGAGAGCTAGACAAAAAAAGTATATTTTAGGCATATTCAGCTGATTTCAACTTAAGAATAAAAATATTTTTTCATTTCTACAATAAATGTAAATGTTGTGAATTTATTTCTCATTTTGAAGATGGATTTTTTCACTTAACGTCTAGCAAAAATGTGTTATTTTCTGAGGAACATTGAATAAACCTCCTGAGCAGAAAGTGAACCTTCAGAAATCTGCATGACTAACACATAAAGATGGACAACAATGTGTCCAAAAATAAGGTCTGAAGTTTGACTAATGACCTCGTTCATGTCTGATTTTTCTGACTGACCTGGTTTCTCCAGCCTCCCTAAGATGTTCTCACTCTCTCGGGTTCTGTCATTAAAACAACGTTCTACGTTAATCTGCTGATTATTTCACTTCCATCTGGAGATTTTTTTGTCTTTATGACTTTCAGCTCGTTTCCCATGAACCCTCAGCCTTTTCTGCCTTTAATCTTTATTTAAAAATTCAGTTTCAAAGGGAAAAAAAATAATTTCATTACAGACAAACGAAGTAAATTTCCTTCCCTTAGATCAGTCCAAACAAAGCGTTACTTATGCATCACTTAACTCCTAATACTTGACCCTTCGGACAGCGAGCCGCCTCCTCCCTTCTGCTGCAGGGTGTAAAACCTGTCCACGCCCTCCCTGGGGAATCCTGGGAAAGGAAGACCTGCACATCTGTCCCCTGATGGACACAGACACAGAAAAATCAGAACCAAAAATTCTAATTAGCATTCTTGTTTTAAAAAGATACCGGCAGATAAACTAAACTCCTAGAAGTGAGAAGTAGAGTGAATGAAGGATGAATTTGGTTTTGTTAAGCCATCCATCAGCGCCGTAACAGGCAGAGGGTTAAAGGAGGGAACCAGGGACCCCTGGAGGAGAGGCGGACGGCTGCTGGAGCCGTGATCTTTACCTCCTCCCTCCTGAGAAGTCAGCAGGGAAAGTGGTTTGCCCTCCCTGTCTCCTTCTCCTCCTCCTCCCCTTCGTATTTCCCTCCATTTTCCCCTGAAAGCAGCTTGTAACAGCTTTTTCTCCGTCACACTGAGACCTGGGGCTAATTTGCTCACCTCTGTAATGCCCCTTTACACTTAAAAGCCGTGTATATGTCCAGTTTTCTTTTTACAGCTCCATGCAAACCTGCTAAAAAAGCTAATTGATGTTTCCCACCAGGAGCCGCTAATTATGGCTTTGCCAAGGTGAAAACATCAAGAGCCGACTTCAGAGAAACATCAGGCACAGAAGTTAATAAAAATACGCATTTGTAACTTTTATCCAGCTTTATGTTTTAATTAGAAACTGATTGGTAGACGTGTATGGACACACGTATTCGTTCTGACCAGTAGGATGTCGGTTTTATACAGACTGGGCTCCTGAAGGTAAGTTTGAACTCAGAGATGTTCTGGCATCAACAAAACCAATATTTCAATATTCCAACTGTGAAAATCTAACTTCAGACTGCAATTTGAATTTATCCCTAGTTTCATTTGAAAAAAACAAGCTACTTTCTAAACTCCACACCAAAGCAATAGAAAGTAACTGGCTGATAATGAGCTCCAGACTCACTTGCTGGTTTTTAACCAGGATTTTAGTGGAAGATTTAGTGTTTGTACCAACTAATAACTGCAGGAGGAGACGGGCGTCACGTTTCTGTTTGGTCTGATTCAGATTTCTGCGTCGGAGGACAACGTCCTGTTTTTCCATATCTAAAACACTCCAATATTCACACATTAACAAATAATAATAATAAAGATTAGACTCAGTAATGTTCCAAACGGGTAATTTAGATGTTTCACAACATCTAAATTTTAAGATTCAGATGTTGGACTCCATATTAGATGAGATTAATTTTATTTAGTTTTCTCAAAATTCATTGAACTCCATTTTAACAGCATTCTGACTCACATGATGTGGGTAAAAAAAAACTCCTTCTGCTTCAAATCTGTGCAAACTTTCTGTATAAATAAAAATTCTGAAAATATGATGAATAAAATAATAAAACCCCACTCATTGTAAATTTGCCACAACTTGCTAATGACAAAATTAAAGATGGGATAATATGAAAAAATATGAATTGTTTCCATATGAATTAGTAAAAATGAGTTTCAGTGATAGTAATCTGACCAAAGGCAGATTATAGAAACAGTTTTTTGTGTGTAATGTAAGATCTGAACACAGGGACCCTTTGTTGCTTAGCAACAGAGCTAGCAACTTTGCTAGCCAGCAGCCCAACATGTACTACATTTCACACAAACTTCCAATAGAATAAAATAAAATAAAAATTAAATTACATGTTACATAACTTGATTCCCTGGCTTTAAGGATGTGTGGCATAATTTTGTCACTAGTCAGATATTAATACTCAGATTTTATTGCTCGGGTAAATTGTTTTTGTCTCTTGCAGGATCATTTTAATGACTCTAAATGAAGCAACGTTTTTCAGCTTTCATTTTGTTTTCATCCAGCAAATCAAAAGACCCAAACTGGTCTTTGGACTTGACTTGGGATTCTCATAGATTGGTTTCTGTCTGTTATCATGAAGCAGAGTGATGTAAACACACTTTGACACCAGGGTGTGACAAGTGTGAGATGTTGACCCTCGTCTGTCCCCTCTAATTCTGCAGAGGTCCTTTAACATTTAGGTCGTAACCTGGCGGTTTTATTGGCGCTCTAAAGTCATCAGCGCTTTGGGATTGGATGAAAGGCCGCTAATGAAGTCAGTAATTGCTCCGGTTGATCAGTTTATTAGCTGCTCTGGCTGTGAGAACAGCTTTGACATATTTAGTCGAACATGCACCGTTAGCAAAGAAGTGGCTGAATGATGCTTGGGGTGGAGAGAATTTTGTTAGAACTTCAATTAATTAATTAACAAGGTCATCCGTAGCGATACCTGCAGGAATTACAGTGATATGTTCATTTATTTTCTGGCAGCTGTTTCTTTGATTTGGTCCTGGAGCCAAAAGTGAAATTGGTGGCCAGTGAGTTCCCAACTGAAGCTGTCATCCAGATATACTGTGGCGGATTTGTCATCCAGTCGCCATGCACGACCTCCAGCACAGAGGAAAGCTTTTGGTCCTTTTTGTCCGTTTCCCATTATGTATGTGACCTGTCCCCTTAAAATGCCCTGAATGAGCGAAAGGTCCTGACTCTGCGCTGAGCTTCAGTATACATGTCAACTTTTTCTTTTCACCTCCTGCAGTCAGAAGAACAACTGCAATCGACATAAAAATGAAAAGCTGATGCATGTTTGAAGCGAATTAAACACGTTGATGTTCGGTGGTTTGGGAAGAGAGTTTCCGAACACAAACAAGCTTTTTCTGCATGACCTGTCGACAAAGAAGAGGAAAACAACTGTATAAAAGCCCTCCACCCCCGTCCTCCCCCATCCTTCTCCCCTCCTCACCCACAGTCCTTTCTCCCACTGACCAATGTTCAGGATTGCCCCCTCACCCCTGTGACCCCCACCGCCGCCACCACTGGACCCTTTCACTCTGCAACAAAGGCTGCCAGGGGCCGTGTTATTTGATGCACTAAAGAGCCATCCCACCCTCCCGCCCCCAGGACAATGCCCCCCCCACCGAGAGCTTTCTTCCTCTCACCTCCCTAATGACAGGTTTCATCCTCTTTGCTCGAACCCCCGGGAGGGGCAGCGGCTCCCGGCTCGGCCCGCTCTGCCAGCAGACCTTCCTCCTACCCGCTAATAAACACACTTTCACTTTCCTACAGCGGCTGCATGGATGTAGGAAGCTGTGATGGGTCCCACTCCTCTCTATATGCACTGTAAAACATATTTGAGTTGTGTCTGCTATCTTCTACTCTTTAAGTCAAATAAATTTAGCAGGTTTTAGATTTTGAACCTAAATGTTTGAGTTTGTGAAAGTAGAAGTAAAGTAGAAAGTAAAAGTAGAATAAACTAGAGTTTGTAGGTTAGCACTTAAAAAAACTGAAAGAAGAAAAAGACAAGAGTGGGAACTATTTCCCAGAATGCTTAGCGACATGTTGTTGTATCCTGAGATGGAAGAGTGTTACATTGATCTGACTCTTGTTTTATTAAGGAAAATATTCATTTTAATGTTTGCAAATCTTGAGGATAATGTTCTACTAAACTAAATGTTTTTGAGCTGAATTCATTGAGATGTTTAACTAAATTCATTATAAAATCAGAAATTTTGTTCATGCATGAATTTAAATTATTCTAAAGTAAAATAAGTTATTTTAGCTTTATAATGTGAGTGAAAGTAGTAGAGAAATATGTGCTCTTTAATTGAGCAGTCGTTTTTGCATATTGTGAAATAATTATTTGGTTTAAATTTCAACATTAAGTTGATATTAATGCTTTCAGCTAAAGCATTAATAAATGAAACTATTAATTATGTATCCTGTCATTGACAGGTTGTCATTCACAATGACAGGGGTGTCAAACTCCAGTCCTCAAGGGTCGCTGTCCTGCAGTTGTTTAGATGTGCCACAGGTAAAAAACAGTGGAATGAAATGGCTTAATTACCTCCTCCCTGTGTAGATCCGTTCTCCTGAGCCTTGCTAATGACCTAATTATTCTTTTCAGGTGTGGTGCAGCAGAGGCACATCTAAAAGTTGCAGGACAGAGGCCCTTGAGGACTGGAGTTTGACACCCCTGAACCAAATTTGGGTCCTCTCGTGAATGACAGGTTAAATTTGGACAAACTGGCTCTTGTTGTTAAATCAACTTCATGAACTTTCATTTCTGAGTTAAAACCAAAACAATGTTCTTGTTCATTTAAATTGCTTTTTTAAGGCAGCAGGTGGACTTTCATTTTCAAAGTTAAACCACCTTAAATATTTTACAGCGCGCCGTTCATCTAAATAAAACCAAGGTCTGTATAATAGTTACAGTTTAGTTACATTTTATCTCTGTGGACTGTTAAAAGCAACAAACTGCATTAACCAGGTGATTCAACACAGACTCTAAACGTTTCACCTCATTCAAACTCAAACCTAAAAGTTCATCTTGGTATGACGGATGAAACGCAGCCCTTGATCTTGACTTGATTCCAGGTTGATTCGTTGACCTTCCTGTACCTGAAAGGTCATGAAATACTTTCAAAACACAACCAGTCCTGCAAAGTCAAACTTCAGGCAAAGACACGTCAAAACTGGACCTTCGTCAGTGACGACCACCTCTCTGTCATCACATACAAGTGGTCACTGACGGGTTCAAAGAGCTTCCTGGTCGCTCATTACTCAGGGCTGCAGCCCAACCTCAGAGTGAACTGCTGTCTCTGCAGCTTTATGTCTTTCTCAGTCATAAAACTGCATCATCAGCAGAGAAAGTAGTATATAATACTCAGTTTCTCAATGATTTTCAGTGTGACTAAACAGTAGCAAAGAAAGTTGGTCATTCTCACTCTGCAAATCTATAAAAGACACAAGAAACTTCCTTCCCTCTATTCACAGCTCCAGCGTTCGCTTCCTAATTCATCCTGGTCCCATGACTGGGAGTCATGATCCTGTTCTTATCCTGAGTGATTATTTCCTTTGTTGAGTGTTGCACAGATCTTATCCTGTGAACTTAGGAGGGTCTAAATTTACAGCACAGGGTGAGATCATGCAGCATCGAGAAATGAAACTAAGTCACTCACACATTTGACTTTATGAGTCAAAATCAGGCAAAATTTTGATGCTGTTGCAATTATTTTTAAAGCTCAGAACTGTTAAATCACATTTTAGTAAGTTCTGATCAATCATTGACTATTGAATATGAGTGATTAATGAACCAGTGGGTTTTTAGCACCTAAACAGGCTAAATGTTTTTACTGATTGTGCTTGGAAACCAAAACGAGGACGGAAACTCTGCAGGTACCTGCAGCAAAGTCACATTTCACCAAAACCCACAGAAGTAGTGAACAACATGGAAACAGACGAACTGTTTGAAAAAATTGATTGATCTCTAAGGAAATGCTAATCAAATTATTCATTTATTTAAGTGGACAAAACTAAAGAACTTTTCCCTGAAATATTCCAGTCAATAAATTCTGATCAGCTGCGACAGACTGGCGACCTGTCCAGGATGTACCCCGCCTCTCGCCCGGAACGTTAGCTGGAGATAGGCACCAGCACCCCTCCCGACCCCACTGAGGGACAAGGGTGTTCAGAAAATGGATGGATGGATGGATGAAATTCTGGTCAGGTTCAAACTTTCCTCTTCAGAATCCAAACTTTTGGTTCAAAATACCTAAAATGATTGATTATCTAAGCAGAACATAACATCCCATTTCTAATTTGCACAAGAAATCACCTGCACTTTTACCAAATTTTCCAGCTTTTCCTGATTTAATGTTATATTTCAGTGATTAATGTCTGAACAGGTGAAACACCCTAAAACCAATAACAGTTAACACGACGGGCACCAGCGCTTGTATTAGTGATGCCATTTGAGCCTTTGAGGTGCCGTGGTTAGTGTTTACCAGAGGTGGGTGGGTGTGGGAGGGTCACTGGGGGCGCTGAGGTGGAGAGAGGGCGAGAAAGGAGAGAGAGGGCGTCACTGTGCAGCGGTGACGTGAAGGCGACAGGGTGTGACAGGAATGTGCACAAAGAACACAATTAAAGACGTTTGGTGCGATTTGTCTCATTTATCAGTCAGATTCTCACCAAAGATCCAAAAAATTACATCATTGGTTGATTTTCATCCAGTATTTTATGTTGTTTAGAATGCTGAAATACTTGAAAGTTGTTAATTCCTTAAATTTGACTAAACAAATCTTTTTTTCATAAAGATGAATGATCTTTGTGCAGTTTCTGTCTAGATCCACTAAACCAAAACCTTTAGGCTTTGGTTTACTCTACTCTGATTGATTTTAAAATCTGGAAACATTTATTAAGAGATGTGTCTTTTTGAGGACAATTTGATTTTAGCCAACATGAAATACATGCTGACACAAGAAGAAATCAAGTTGTTCATAAACAGTAAATATTAAATTAGGCTGCTGGTAATATTACCAACTGCAACCAAACAATAAATGCAACATCCAAACTGATTCCTGAAACTTCACATTCATTTACTTCCTATAGTACACAGGATGTTCAGCCGTATAGACTTAGTCTCCACAAAGAGTCTCTTCAGCTTGACTTCAATAAATGATCATTTATGAGTTTAAATGTATCATATTGGAAACTGAATTATTATATTTCTGCTTCCCCATGTGGGACCTTTAGCATCATGGGTCATATGTGCATCAGTTGTGGCATCAACTGCAGTAAAACATTGTCCAGAATGATGAATATTGGTGTGAGCACATTGTTGTCCTAATTAGCCATCAAATATATCTTGTTATTCCAAAGTAAAAGTATTAAAATATGTGTGCAGGTTTATCCATATTTCATTTTGGATTTTCCATTGATGGTGGTTTGGCAGTCTCATTGTTCTGGCCTTTTCTGGACCGTCTTGGTTGTAGTGAATTCATCTTTTCTGCAGCTTTTCATGAAGATCCAGATTCTTAGCTGCAGCTTTTTTTGATGCAAAGCAATGGTGGCTTTCCTTTGGAGGTAATCACGCCACAAGAAAACCATCATTTCCAGCACAAATGTCTCGTTTACAGCAATCAGCCATAAAGACATAGAGTGATTTCAGCTGGATGCTCTCACTGCTTCACATGTGCTGATTGTAAAACTGTCCTGAAGTGAAGCTAGCTGAGAGGTTTGGGTACATTTACAGTAACAATGGGATAGAAGCTAATAAATCTGTTTGCATCTGATCACTCTGTAAGACTGGATGCATTTATGTAAAAATTATTTTATATCTATTTGAGAAGGATTTTCATAGACTAAATAATGTGTTTCAGTCATGCAGATTAAGATGTGATTAGCTGATGTTTTTGTGTTCTGTATTTAAATGTTGGAGCTTTTCAAACCCCAAATTTGCATTTCAGATGCTTTTACATCTTAATCATGAATTTTCCAGCACCACACATGGCCGCCATGCAGCAGTGCATCAAACACTGACAACCTGTCCGGAGATCCTCCCTGGGGGGTCAGAGCAGCGGGAGGGGGGCAGGGATTTCACGCTTGACCTTCCCCTCACAGCTTTGTGAGCCCCTTCACTCCCGCCTTGATTCTCTTGACCTACTTGGTCATCCTGGAGCAAGCCACTTATAATACCTCCATCTCAGCCAGCAGCACGCCCATCACCACATCTGCACGGCTCCTCGCCGCCCTTTGACTGTGACTGCTGCAAAAGTTTACAGATAAAGAGTTAATCCCTTTGTGTCAAAAATTCGTAGAAACCGACAGAAATACATCTGCCCAGGTTGTAAATCCTTTTTACTTGATTTTTAATCCAAATCTCTTTGAGTCAGTCGTATGATTCTACAGGGCAGGAGGGCTGCAGAGCTCAAATTGGCTCATAAAGATGGCCGCCTCTGTAGGAACAGTGGAATAAAGTTGGGTGACGGAGGAGTTTGTTGTCTTCAGTGTTATGGAAGTTCAACATTTAGTGGCCTAAGTGAATGACCAGCTGGGTGTAGCAGAGCAGATTTAACTGGAAATGATGGTTCAGCTGTTGTCATCTTTCAGCTTAGAAGACAGGATACATCTCAAATATTCATTTTAAAGTTTTACCACCTCTAAAGGTGGCCTTTATGCTTCCTTGTTCAGGTTAGGATAGGTCTTTGAGCTATTCAAAATATACAGTTTTTGCACAAAATCATTTTTGGATAATGACATCTTCTGGTCAGTTCTGCCTTTTTTGAGCTCCTTTCAGAATGAGCTTTTTTAAGGCCTCCTGTCACTTTAAATCCAAATTAGCTCCTGCTGAAGCAGTGCAGACCCTTAGTAAGTTCTTACCACTGTCAGTCATGCTCATGTACATGCTGCTCATACCCTCCCCATACAGCATATTCAAACCCACTTTTGCTGTTTTGCTGCAGTTGTGAAAAACATGAGAGAAACAACCTAATACAGGAAAACTGTTTAATCATGGCTATGCTAACTAGCCTATGGGTTCACAGCAGGCTCTGCTGTGGTGAAGGAACTGTAGCGCAGCAGAGAGCAAAGGGTAAGAGTGTGAGCATGAGTGTGTACACAAGGATGATTGACAGCACTAAGATCCTCCTACTGGCTCTGATTGGTTATTACTGTGAATTTCTGCATATGGCAGTAGGACCACTGGATGAAGGCAGAGGAGCTTGATGTTCACACATTATCTGTCTCATATTTTTAAATGTATTTAAAAAAACTTAATTTCATAAAAGCTTTAAGGTGGCAGAACGGTATGAATCTGTAAAAGGGATAAGTACTTCCTAGTAGCACTCCAAAATTGTTTTTAATGTCCGTTTTGAAGGATGAAACTCCAGTCTGTAAACTCAGGCAGAGCTGCAGGCTTCACCCAGATGAACACCCAGGATCTTCTGTTTTACCGTTTCTGCCCCTCCAGAGGCTCCTGCTGGAGCGACGGTCCATCCAGCACCCAGGACTTGTTTCTCCCCGCAGAAAGCAACACTTAAGGCCTCCTGTCTCACACTGCAGGGCTGGCAATGGCTGGGAACCCTTTTGTACTCCGATGAGAGCAAACAAAGACATGCATGTGCAGAAGCAGAAATAAAAGGAGGGAGGAGGGAGGAGGGAGGGATGTTTGGTAAACAGCGTGAAAGCCGAAGGGAGCGGCCGTCGCCAGATGAGAGGAAGAGGGGAAGTGAAGGAGAGGGAAATTGCATGCCACAATCCGAAGACAGGCTGATCACAGAGGAAGGGGGGGCACACCTGGCACTGAACAAACACGTGTGTGTGTGTGCATAGACACACAGCTGGAGCTGGAGCTCAGAGCTGATCTCACTCATCCATGTGATTATTGATAAAAGCATCACTCCATTCCTCAGCAGCACTCTGAGCTCTTCATCCTCTATTATATGGATATGAGGGTCAAACCCAAAGATGACAAAGTCCTCATATCAAAGACCAAACTCTCCCAGTTGACCCAGCGCTCCCAGTTGACCCTGTTGTTTTATTTGAGTCCAAATAACTCCCCTAATTAAAGCTCCTTCCTATTATTTTTCCCTCCTCTCATCTGTAAAGAGCTGGGCCTTCAAACTGCTAATAAAATAAACTGAAGGGGCCCCGGCTCTTTATTTGTATGAGTGTGAAAAGCGTGTGGGAGAAGAAGGCTAGGCACAGAGAGAGGGAGGAGAGGGGAGGATGGAGGTTTAAGGTTCAGAGGGGGGGTAAAAGAAACAGAGGTCAGCAGAAAACAAAGAAGCGCGAGACCTGGAGGTCAAGCTGCCTGGTGTCAGAGTCAGCGGCCCGGCGATGCTGCGGACCAATGGCCCCGCTTGTATAATCGCCGGGGTCCGTTTTGTCCACCAGGGTAGGATAGAATATATCACGGCGCTGCTGACAGATGAACAATAGATCATGCTCTGTGGAAGTCCGAGCGGAGCCTTCGGACGTCCTTTGACTCGGCCAGTACATCTGGAAGAGACCAGATTAACCCCGCGTTTACTGGCCTCGCTCATGGCTGACCTCTCTGGCCTGAACAGAAGTCCCAACAATATCATTTATGGGTTTCATAAAGGATGGAGCGAGTCTGAGTGAATCATCGTCTTAGGAGGAAGTGGGAGGAAATCAGCTAAATAAAATAAAGGTGCTGCATGTTTAAGGATTACCAAAAGGGGAGAGCTTAGCATGAAAAAACAAAAACATCCTGCAGTTTTATATTTCACACTTTATGTTTGCACTCAAGGACAGTATAAAACAATACATGATGTTTTTATCAGATACTAGAAAGTGAATTAGTCGCTGCATTTTTGTGCAGTGATACATTAGTTATGCTAATTATCTGGATACCAAAGCGAAGCATTCAGGACTCCTAATCTCTAATATTTGGGGAACATTGAGGTTTCTCAATGAGGAGAGAAAGGTGGACCAAACCAGAACTTTATGTCAACGTACGGATCTTTCAACATCAGTAAAGCACAGAGCTCATTGTGCGTCCAGCTTAAAGATTCACCTGAAACAACATCAAGCTGAATGTAAACATCACTGGTAGCTGAGGAAAACCAGAAGTCCAAATCCAGCCGCCTGCAGCATTCAGCTGGTCCAAAACACTGCACAGCATGTGGGAAAGAAAACAGCTATGGTGCTTTTCCTGTCACACTGACCCAAACAGACACAGATCAGCTTACGGTTCTGTGTCTTGGCCAGAGGAACATCAGCATAACGAAGCTGGAATCAAACCTTCTGATTGCAAGGCGGTTACTGTAACCCACTGAGGCTTCGGTACCTCAGGTTCACTGGATTCTCTAAACATCAACAACTCCAACGTGATTTCAACCTTTTTTATTTCTACATGTCTGAACCTAAACAACATGACTCTTTTCGGCCAGTTAGTTTGATTATCCGTCCATCGTCTCTTCATTACAGCACGAAACAAACTGTGAAGAGGATATTTTGAAAACTTATTTTTTTCATCTTTGAATTATGTTATAATGTTATTCCAAGTCAAAAACAAGCTGGAAAGGATTGGAGGTTTTTAAAGAGACAGAGGCCAATTTCAAGGCATCAGATGATGCAAAGTTAATTTTTTATATATATTGCACTGTGCTAAAGAGTAGCATAGTGTGCCACTTCCAAAAAAATACACAAAACCACCCCTTTTAAAATCAAACCGTGACATTTTACTCCTAGTCAGAAGTCTGAGACTTTACAAAATAAAAGCATAGTTGCAGAGATAAACTTTCCAAAACAATAAGATTTAAAAATAATCTTTTTGTTGTTGTTGTTGTTGAAATCTGAATTTGATTAATCTACAGCACTACTTCTTATTTATCACTGGCGTTAGCTATAAAGAGATTTCTGTTAATCTCTTCAAATGTTCGCATATTTTTGGTAATCCATTTGAAGCAACACAGTAAGTAACAAACTTCCTAAGTTTTGTATTTCTACATCTCCTCTGAGCTCATCTTGTCCAGGAAACTCAGAGTCTTTTAGAGAATAAAGTAAAACTGGGACACAACAGGTGCAAAAGGACACCACTGACAGACATTAGAACCAGATGGTATCAGTTGTTTGACTTTATTCAAGGCCCAGCCAGTGAATTTGACCCATAACAATCCTACGTTTCCATTAACAAACATTTTGTGGACGTTTATGAGTGTTGCTTTGTCTCTATGGATATTATGAGATTTTCAGGGTTCTCAGATCCTCAGAAATATTCTAAACACCGATGTTTAAATAACTTACAACCTCTGGACTCAAAACATCAGGGCTGAGCAACGCTCAGGAGGAAAAGTGATAATGTGAAATGGTGATATGATAATAGCTTCAGGCTGTGGTGGAGATATAAACATGATCTGAAGGGCGTTTGAGCTCATCGGGGGGGTTAAGTGGATCTAATCCTCCTGAAGAACCAGGGCTATTGAAAGAAATGCAGGCAGAGAAAACTATCTGTTAAGGTTCAGTCATGGGTAACACTGAGAAGATTTGAAAGAATTACACAGAGCGATGCCACATGGAACGGCTTGGCTAAACTTAGATGTTACTTGAGTAGAGAAGAAGTTACCAGAAAGCTTCGAGTTCAGGAGAGTCGGCCAAGATGTGCAAACTGAGCCCAGAGTAGCAGAGAAGCTGCTGTGACTGACAGCGAAGGAGGACGAAGGACACGCTGCAGGAATGAGGCACAGGTTCAAAGCTCGTAATCACAACGCTGCGGAGCAAAAGGGTTGAAAGAAGAAGCCTTGAAAGAGACTTATCTGTGACCTATCTGTCCTGACATGCACACTCTGAGCCCTGGAGGGAGCGAACAGGAGCTGCATGACGAACGCAGGGCTCTGGGCTCTGGGCTGGGGCCTTGGCCTGTGCTGCTCTCTGGCCCAGAAACCAGTCCATCCAGACTCCCTCACACCCTGAGGAAAAACTCCCAGGACTTCCAGCTGTGATCGACTGATAGGGGGGAAAAAAATCACAGTAACAAGAAAGGCAGTTGCAGCAATACAGATGTCACTTTCTCCATTCATTTATCATCTTGTGTGTCAGCAGATTTGTCAGCGATGTCTCATTAGTTCAATCACACCTTTAACAACATATCAAGGTTTTTATTGATTTGATTCATTTATTTCATACATTTCACCAAAGAGAGAAAACAAAAGACATGCAAATACGTCACTTATTGGTGACTATGTGCCTGAAAAGCAGCATAAAGAAGTTTTGATTCCCAAATAAACCCAGTGAGTTGGAGATGATTGTGTAAAGCAGCAGCAGTGATTCAAAATACAGTGACGTCACTGTACAGATGGAGATTTGTCCAAACTGGGTGAGCAGTCGGGTTAAGTTAAAAGTTAAACTTTAAATCTCCACTTCTGGTTTAGTTATGAGTATTTTTAGAGAGGGTTTCAAGTACTCTGGATTTTAACTATTTGCGTTGTTATATTAAGCTTCACTCTTGTATAATTTTAGCCTAACTTTGATTCTCTACGTTTTAATCCACTGATGTTGATTCGGATGTATGAAAGAGGATTTCCTGTTTTGTTTCTTTATGCTTCTTCTCAGATCCAGAAGGTTCTGGACCTCAGATTAACTGTTTCAGAACCAGAACATTATCATCTGTAACTGCGGCTCTGATCTCGGTGTTTCCAGCTGAGCTGAGCTGTGAGAAACAATTAAAAGCACCTAACTGCCCCGCGCCTTGCTGCCATGTCGCCGTCGTGCATCAGAGCCGTGTGACTGCTTTTCTCACACATACAGCACACCTGGGAGATTTACCCTAATGAATACCTGATGTGCTGAAGCAGTTAATTCCGCCTATAAAATTCCTCCCTTCCTCCTTCCTGTGAGCTGCGGCTGCTGTTTATCAAACGAGGTAACGTCCTGTCATGTGACCCCCCCATCTCACTCCCACCTGTGTGGACTTCTCCTTTAATCCCCTCTTCTACCCCCCAACCTCATTTTTTTTATTTTGCTCCGTGCTTTGAACACTTAGACTACTGAGTGTAACTAATTCTCCCACACAAGGATATTGTCTTTTCTCTATCTCTGCTTTTGTCCCGCTCTTTCAAGGCTGCTATTCACTGATTTCATTAGTCAGCTGTGTGGTGGGCTGGGGGGCGGAGGCAGAGGGGCTTTCCAATTAAAGGGCTTTAATAGCCTATTACCATCACCTCAGGTTTAACTCAACTGTTTCTAAAACATGAAACCAGCTGAAGATTAATCGTCAGAGCTGCGTGGGAGCCGCTCAGTCTCTGATGATAAATATGAATTTTAGTTTTAGTGATTTTCTGAATTGCAAATTGCTGCTTTTGTCTGTTAGTAAGCTAAAGGTGGGTTTAATTTAGGGGTGTCCAAATTTCTTTTCAAGTCAGCTCAAAAGTGGGCCAAGAAAATATCAGTTTCAGAAACTAAAATCACCCAATATGTTGTGTTTTTAGTTTTTTTTTTACCTACTCAATAAATTGCAGGGACTATTTTTATATAAAAAAAAGAGTAATGAGATTTTATTTTTAAAAATAAGATTGCAGATCCAAAACTACAAATGGTCTTTACACATTTTTCTTGTTAAATCAAAGGCGTCCAGTTTGCTTGTCAAAGAAAACTGAAAGAAAGTACAGAGAGGATCCAGGTAGGTCTTCATTTGAAAACACCAGTTGTGTTTCCGTTACGAATTTCAGCAAAAAAAAAAAACGTTGATATTCTGCTAATGTAAAAAAACAAAACTTAGTTTTGTCATTTCTGTTTCCATTAAATAAGAAACACAATTAAAATCACACAGGAAGAAGTTTGTTCATGTGATCTCATTAAAACCACTTCCTGTCATCGTCTTCTTCGTGGTTTGCCTCAGTAGCAACATCCAGTTATTAATCATGCGACTCGTGTCAAAAAATAGTTTCCAGTGGAGTTTTGTGAAATAATCCAATTTTGATAACCAACACATCAAAAAAGTTTTCATCAGAAAAGAGTTTTCTGGGAATTGACGTGTTTCAATTAAACAAACTTATTTTCAAAATGTCAAATTCTGCAATTATATGGTCAATAGAAACAAATTTAATAGCTGTGTTTTGCAAAGTTTTGATACATTAATTAAAAGCAGATTAGGGTGCAATAAGGTACTTTAGAACAAACTCAAGGTCCGGGGACCAAATGTGGCACATCATAGGTTTTTATGCGGTCCTGAAGCGACACAAACAGAGCGTTCAAGGAAACAGTTGTGTACTTAAATAAATCAAATAAAAGCTATTTTTATCTGCATACTACCAAGTTACCTCAATGTGAAAAATATTCAATATTATTTTAAAAGTAAATATTGATGGCTAATAATGAATATTTTAATAGATTTTTTATGGGTTTTACCAATAAATTACTTTACAACTAGCAGAATTATGCTTTAGAGTATAAGTTACCATGACAACAGAAGGAAACCAGAAAGTTTGGGAAAGATGTTTTCTCTGTGTTGCATCTACCATTTGGTAAGTATAGTTTAATTTAAAAGATGTATCTTTGTCCTAATTTGTCCACAGAAAACAAGCTCAGGGCCACAAATGGCCCCCAGGCCTCACTTTGAACACCGATGGTTTAAATGAAACGCGTTGCTTTCTGTACACACATGCTGCACAGATCCTGCAGCTGCTCTGAGGGCCACAAGACGACACCAGTCCCGTGGGACGGCACAGCCACCCTTTCTCAGGCACCCATTTGTTGCATCCAGAACCCCACCCGACCTCCCAGAACCCCACCCGACCTCCCTTCAGCCACCCCACCGGTGGATGACCCTCAACCAGCAGAGGTCAACTGTGCAGAAGGAGCCGCAGCATAAATCAGCGGCCGCTCTGGTACGCGGGAACCCTGCCCCGTTCAGGGTCCCAGCACCAGCCTGGCACCATCTGTCCCGGACCGGTGACGCAGAACCAGAACCGCCAAGGTGGGTTCCCACTGACCTGCACTGGCCCACGCAGAGCTGATGGGCCAGAGCCGGGACCGGACACAGATCCATCACTGCTGGAGCCGGATCTGGAGGAAAACACTGCAAAAACACAAACCAAGTAGTTTTAGTTTCTAGTGCAAATAACTAAATACACCTGGAATAAGAAAAGTAACTTACAAGAAACTTTTCAGCAAAGTACAAGAGCTGCTTCTACATAAATAATTGCTCAATATTAATAAAAAGTATTAGTTCCACTGGCAGATTTATTCACTAATATAAATACATTTTTTTCCCATAAGTGAAATAATCTGCCAGTTATTTTTATTAATATTAAGGAGTTATTGCCTTAAAGCCAGCTGCTTTATCTTACAGAAAAGTTACTTGTAAGTTAGTTTTGTCTTATTTGATGTGCACTGAGATATTTGCACCAGAAACTAGGTAAAAATACCCGGTAAGATTTTGTGTTTTTGCGGTGAAGGAGCGGCGGTGGGCCGACGTTCAGCTATGAATGTTGGTAAGAATGATCTGAAATAAAAATTTGTAATTCAAAATATTTAAATTACTACAAATCTCTGGAGTCAAATTTAGTTAAGAATTAAAAATTAAAAGCTAAAAATGTTTATAATTTAATTAAATAAAGATTAAATTGCTTTTTTAATGAATAGTGATATCAATGCTATTATTTGTCTTCTGTTTAAAAATGTATATGGAGAAACAATAAAATTTCCTCTAAGAAAATTAATTCACTTTCATTTATAAACTATTAATTTTCACCTTTTGGCATAAAGTTGAACTTGGAAAAGTTTAACTTATTTTGATATAAGTATTTTATCTAATGAATGGCCTCTATTGTTATTTTTGTGTGATATTTTTAGTCATTGTTTTTGTGGATTTTTTTTCAGTAATTCCATTTTGAAATAAACTTTTTATGGTGAACAAAGAAAAAAAGTATGAAATACTTAATCTGTTGACTTAAAAACTATTGATGACAAAAAAAAAAAAGATCCTGAATATTTCTCTCTCAGTTTTCTGAGTGTAAAGTGTGAATTATTTACCTTCTTAGGGGATATAAATATGGGTTTTCTGGACAGTTTGTCTCCAAAGTGAAAGGTATTTTCATGCGGAGCCCCTCTGGGTCACCATCTACTGCTCTGACCCGACAGAACCTGTCATTTTGCTGCAGAACCCCCTCTAATGAACGGGTGATGTACTGCTCACAGGGAAAACAAGCCAACCTGTTAAGTGCAGAGACAAGTCCCAGCACTCCACCTCATCGTCCTCTCTGCCGGATCATAACGCCACCTGGAATCGTAGGGCATAAATCTCCCCAGCAGCAGCAGAGTGCAGGGCGCTCCGGGCCCCGGGTCGATCCGCGGGCCCCTCCTGGCTCTAATGAGTGCCAGGGGTCGTAAACTGGTTGTGTTACTGTTTGCCTTTTTCTAGACCAGTGACACCAGTTGCTCTCCCTGCTCACCAGAACCTTTTGCTCGGCCTGACAGGCCGTCGGGTCCAGGCCCAGGATGGCGGTAGAAGTCGACACTCGGCTCCTCTGGAGGCCGGTCGTCATCAGCTAACAATAACTCTGCTGGAGGGAAACATTCTGCTTTATTGACCTGACAAAGCCGAGTTGATTTAAACCTCTGACGCCCGTTTTCCTCACGCCAGACTCCAGCTGACACTTTAGCTGTTGTCTCATCTTCCTCGCCTCCTGAGGAGGTGATTTTTACCCGTCATCACGTTATAAACAAGAACAACTTCATGACTGGGTCCAGCTGGAAACCAGAACAAACTCATGGACTTTCTGCTTCTTTAAATCTGATTTTTACTTAATGACGTGAAAACTCACATAAAACATTAAAATATGTTTAGACTTTAAACATTTCCTCCTAAAAGTTAAATTTATCTATGTGTGACTTTAGTTTGACCCATTTTAACATCTAGTTTCTGATTTGATTTTCTCAGATTTGTAAATATCTAATAAAAAGTGACTTAAAATGATTGTTATTGTGTCTTTAAAGGAGATTAAAATATTTTTAAACATCTGCGCAGTTGTTCGTTGTGTGAGCATATACCGCCCCCTTGTGTCGAGCCAGCAGGACTGACAAAGAACGATCAATAAGCCAGATCAATTGTCTATAATATACAGAAACCCAGTGGTGTCAAAACTCTACCTGAATCCTCTTTTACCTCCTACATGTAAAATCTTACATTTTCCTTAATGTTTACAGTTATTTCACTTTTTGAGCCATTATTTTTCCATTTTGTGAGTCTATAATTTAGCAAAGTATAATAAATGAGTAAGACTGTTTCTGATTTTCAGTAAAAAGTCACTGGATGTTTGTGGCACAGCTTACTGTGATATGGAAAATAAAATATTAAAGAAAAAAAGTGATTTTTGAGAAGACCCTTTGGACTTTACTCATTTTGTTATTTCAAAAACTTAACATATTTGCATATTTTATTTGGATTTATATGACAAACCAACACAAAGTGGAAGGAAATAAAAATCTAAAAAGTGAAACAGATATCTATAGTCAGCCCCCTTTACACTGAAATCCCTAATTAACATCCAATACAAGAACCAACAGTAAACCAGCTTAACTTTATCCTCAGTTTGACCCAAAATAAAAAAAATACTATCCGACTTAAAGGTTTCATTTAACAAAATAACATGCAACAAACATAAAACACAGAAAAAAGTTAAAGGGATTATTTAATTGATAAAGATTTGGGTTTTAAATCAGCATCACTGCAAACAGCATTATGTCTGAACTGAAACGTTTTGACTTCAACTAGAAATAAATCCAATAGCTAATAATTTCCCTCCTAATATAATAAGCAGATATTTATGCAAATAAATCTTTCAAAATGGAAATGAATCTCAGAAAACACTTTTATTTACATTCAGCAGCAGAAAAGCACAGAAAACCAACCTGATTATTCTCATCTGTACTCAGTTTTACACTAACATCAGGGAAATCACCGTAGATGAATATTAATGTGAAGAGATGGTTTATTCTTCCATCATTTTACCTTCAGAGCAGATAAAACCAAAGAGCGGGCTGCGAGAGTCCAGCGCTTCATTCCCGCCCGGCCTTCAGCTTCTCCTCGACGGTGCGGTCGTTTTTCGAACCCCCCATGCAGGACGGGCTCTTGCCCAGAGCAGGGTCCACGCCCCACTGCTCAGGGGTCTTCGCCTGGATGGCCAACGCATGAACACGGCTACTCAGTTCCTCCTTCAGCGCCTCATTGACCAGACGGTGGCGCTGAATCAGCGGCAGACCCACAAACTGAGTGCTGACCACCAGGACTCGGAAGTGGGATTCGGATCCGGGGGGAACCGCGTGCATGTGGCTTTCGTTGTGGACCTCCAAGTGGTCGGGCTTGAACTTCTCTGTCAGTTTGGTTCTGATGGTTGTTTCAACGGGCCGGTTAGGGTCCGGGTCCATGGGTGGTCTGAAGTGAGCCAGAGGCCGAACTACAGAAAGGCAGATGGGCCGAGTGCAGCGGGAGACACTGGGAAGCATCAGCCACTGTGGAGAACAAAAACAGATTTATTCATCTGATCATGAGGAATGTTTCATTTTCATCCTCCTGTTCCAGCTGGGTCAGATGCTCTGGTACAGTACTGGACTGGTTCAAGTCTTGCCTAAAGAACAGAGGCTTCAATGGGTAACTTTTCAATGGAGTGGGCAGAAATCACATGTGGCGTTCCACAAGGTCATATCTTGGATCCCCACTTGTTTAATCTGCAAGCTCAGATTAAAGCAAATTATAAGATTAGTTACCAGTGAAGGTTATTGGTATAGCACATTTCAGCAATAAGGCAGTTCAAAGTGCTTTACTTTACAAAAACATCAAACACCTCATTTAGTCGATACTTGTGAAAACCAGTAACAGACGTTGCATTTTGTGAAGTTCTATTGTTAGAATCATCAGAACACATCAAATATGTTGGTCATTTTGTCGATTGAAAATTATTGATGCATTCAGACATGAACCTTCAGACACATAAAGACAGTTACAAAGTCGGCCTTCTATCACCTGAAGAACATTTCCAGGATTAAAGGACTAACGTCCCAGCAAGATCTAGAGAAACTCAACTGCAAAGCTGCTGAAACCCTGAGTTCCTTTAAGTGGGAGCTAAAAAACAGTTTGTTTAAAGTTGCCTTAGATTAATAACTATAATATTGATATGAGTCTATATTTCAAGTTTTCCTTGATTATGCCATGTTTTACATCTTCACCATGTAAAGCATTCTGAATTGCCTTGTTGCCGAAACAAACTTGCTTTGCACCAAGAAGGTCCCAGGCTGATTAGAGTTGGCATTTCTCTGCTTTATAACGCAGGACATATTAAAACAAAATCAGCTGCTCCATTTAAGCATATCAAATTAAATATAGAAGCAAAGCACTGACGAAAACACACTACACGCAGGACGGGCATTGATTACATGAAATGTAAGAAGCTCTTAACTTTTATTTTACCAAATCAGGATGGACTGAAAATAGCATCCAACTCTTTTAAGGGGCTTTAAGGCCGATTTACAACCACAGACAGTTTATGTGTATTTGAGACTGTAGAAAGGAGACAACATCCAGTAACAAGGTCCTGATTGTTTTATAATGTTAGCTTAGCTTGTTTAGCTGCTTGCTACCAGCCGCTGTTACTTAGCTTGTAAGCTAAACACAGCAGAACATAAATATATAAACCACTGACATGAAGAAACAAATCATGTTGACCAAACTCTCATTTAGATAAAATTCTCCAACTACCTAAAACACTCACCTTTCAAAGGAAAGACAGAGCGACTTCTTCGTATTCTTTTAAGTTTTATGACGGCTAGCGCCTTTAGCTGCTCGGCTGCCATCTGCTGGCTTCCTCCAGCGGGTCCGCTCCTTTACAGCTCACCGGTGTGTGAGCCGCGCAGAAATGAAAACGCAGGGAAAAGGAGACCTGAAGGCTCACGTTTTTCCATATAATTAAGCACTAATGAGATAAATACTCAATATTTTTTTAAAATATATACAACTAGAGATCCCCTGCTGATCAATATGCTAAAAATCAGACTGAGATGACCTAAGTAAACACAAAATACGATTTTCAGGAGATAATTTCATTTACGGGATGAATCTATCTACTAACTTGCCCTTTGTGAAAAAGTAATTATCTGAATCACTGTTGCTCCATTTGATGCAGAGAATCAGCAGATCAAAGTCCTTGCTACATAATGGCAATCTGCAGATTCTCTGTAAGGGTGACCCCCAGACAACGCTAGTTTAGAATCACATGACCACCATGGTGGCTGGAACACAGATGGACCAGTAAACCAAGAACTTTACTTATTGCTTATCCGTATCTTCTGCAGCAAAATTTAAACAAGCTACAACATGTTTTCCTTCAGCAGGGGAATCTAGCGCAGTGACTGGGCACAAAGATCATTAGGTGTAATTATACATATATTTGACAATTTAAATAAATGGACTTTCCATCCATCTTTTCCACGTGTTTATTGTTCATTATTTTCATAACGTTTTGTTATAGTTCCAAAGGATCACATCAAAGTGCGATCCTGATCAAAAATCAACATGGAGGAATCTCACACACCTCTAAACAAAACTGCATCTGCACTTTTAATCTAACTATGATCCATAACTGGTGTTTGACATTGATGATTTTACTGTATTATCTCATTCTCATTTACAAAATACATAAAATCAAAAGACAACATACAGCATTGTTCATTTACACTTTTTTTTTATCACTTTTTTATATTTGATTCCACAGTTTCTATACTTACAAACAATCAACTACATTTTCTACAGCACGGTACAGTGACAAAGGTGATAATTCTTTGTTACGTTTAATTTATGGTGATGCACTTGTATCGACAGAAGCCTCAAGACCAAGAGTGGTTTTAGAGAGTCACACACAAATGTTAACTTTTTTATTCCATGTCTTCATTAGTGGGAGAGTTTATTTTTGATGTAATGTTGTGCGGAGTAGTTCTGAGCAGTCAGTGAAAAACACAGCAGTCAGGGCGATTTTCAGATTGATGATTGAAAAAGAAAATCTCATTGAGAGGTGGAGTTAAAACTTTAAGGAACAGACATGTTAAGGAGTGAATTGTCTCCATCTTAAACAAGCCAAACTTTTAGAAAAGTTTAGAATTATTTTATATTTTAGGTGTGAATTCTCTTTTAATCTTCCCTGCTCAGAGCAGCTGTCTACTGCAGGTAAGACGCCAACAGCTCAACACTACTCCACACAGCCACAATTCAAATACGCTAAACAATCCCTTCAGTGGAAAAAGGCCAGCATGTAGTAATGTGCTTCAACTGCCAACAACTTTGTAAGAGACAAACACCCAAACACTTATTGCTTTGTTAACTTTTTGCACTCACAACTGACTGTTGCCTAGGCAACAAGTTAATTATACAAAAACACCCTGTAACATAGGCTTAGATATGTATGAGAGAAGCGTGTTAGCATTTTAACAGCACTCTCTGCTAAAACAGAGGAATCTTGATGTGTGACATGGGCTGGTCTGCAGAGAATTTATTTCTTACATGTGCAGTTTCTGTTTTTCAGGGTTTATCAGTGTGCTTCTGAGAGGCTGTGATGGACATTTTGCAATGTAGTCTGCTAATTATTTTGGCTTCTGAAGTTTTTTGCGAGTCAAAGAGATTTGTTTTTTTCTAGGGCACCTGAACTGTCAAACTTGGTGTTTTGAATCAGTTTCAGAGAGAAAATAAAAGTGTTTCTGCTCTACATGAACAAACAGGAAAAAATGACTTTAGTATTGTAAAGACCATGGGGGGAAATCATTTAAAAATCCTACTAGTGCTATTATAGTTTATTTTATTTACATATATTTATATGTATAGCAGATCTCTTGTCATAATGTGTAAACTCAGGCCACAGAAAATATTTGGCAATAATTCATGAGAGGTGGTACTCATGGCACACAAATAGATGATGGATCAGGTGATAAATCTAGATCAGCATAAAGTAAATGCAAATAAACGAGGGGTCGTTTTCTTTTTGCAGAACTGTGTAAACCTACAGCATGTTCACAACATCATCATTTGGTCGATTAAGGTTGTGCTTTCATTAAATGTTCCCCTGGTTCTTCATTACTTGTCCAGCCTAATGCGCATCAGGATGAGTGTCAAACAACACAAGGCTCTCAGAATTGTGCACAATGCACTCTTAGTGCAGTGGTTTGGCTATATATTCAATTGAAACTACATATGGCTCCTATCCTACAAAATGGCAGTTTGGACAAGAAAAACTGGTCTGACATGATTAATTTTCCAAATTCTGGAAAGCAGCTGTGAATATAAGTGGGAATGCATGTGACCTGTATGGAATATATGATAATTGTTAGTGATCTCTTTCTGATAAGTGTGCTTTTATGTCTTGCTCCTATCATATGCTAAAGTCCAGGAAAAGACTTAATTATCCTGCATGTTAAATTAATGTCCCAATCAGTTCTGTGTTCTAACAATAATCAGGTTAAAGGTGTAGCCCTGATGGTGTTGAATTTAATATATTTAATTCATAAAAGGCAAATAAAGCTTGTTATCCTATATCGGTTAATTGGGATGAAGGTAAACTGCAAAAATGTTTCGGTTCAGGACTTGTGAGTCATTAACAACTAAAAGTCCTGGAGCATCAACATCTTGAAGTTGTAGAAACCAGCAGTCATACTGAGAGTACCAGCAGAAATATTGTTTGGTTAAATGAGAGGATTTAGATGATTGGGTCTCCCATTTCAGCTACTGTATCACATGCTAATGGTAGCTACTCATGATAAATTGATGCACAGTATGTAAAGCGTATTGATCAAACTGAAAGGAGAAACCAGCTACAATGTTTTTTAGTTTTTCCATAACTATTGAGCAAGTGTTTAAAGTGAATAAAACTGAGACCAGAGTGAAACACTTAGCAACACATGTTGCTAATGCTAGCAGCTGCACAGCCCACCTGTTAGCTCATCTATGCAACCACTGAATATTTACTAACACACAAAAAAAAGAATGAGGCAGCAAGAAATCAGCTAATATAAGGAATTGTGAGGGAGTTGGTGAATTCACCAAACATAGAAAGTCAGTTTCAATAAATTGAAGTTTGGTGTGCTGAACATCTACAAAAGGTTTAAAGATGATTTTTCTGTAGGCTGGTATTCATGGTGCGCTAACCTGACTGAACCATGGATTTTCCAAACCGCCCCACCCCTATCATTGTAAAAAATAAAGGTGCATTTATGGAATGATTACAGACTTAATAAATAAACAACCATTTGCCAGGTTTCAGTTGCAAAGATGACTCACAACTGTTAAAATTTTGAGTTCTCAGTGAAAACTTAAACGTGACTGCGATTAGCTAACTTCTCTACATCGATCATGATCTTCTTTCAGACATTTCAAGTTTTGCATCGTTTCGTGCAGTGTGCTCTAAAACACCTGGGAAGGACTGTTAAAGGTACCAAGAAATATAGAACTAGTGTCCTGTCAAGATACTACAGAAATTTGATAGAGAACAATATATGAGCAAATGTAGTAAAACTCTGTTTACATGTTATAGTCTGGATTTTCAAGTTTACATACAGTTCATACTTTGTGACATGCATAACACCCTCTGAAACAGCTTAAAGACACACATCCTGTATATTCATAAAGGAGAAGGGAAAAGGCAGTTCTCACAAAGGGACATACAGTTTGACTGGAATAATGGCTAACTGGGAGATTCTGAACATTTTCCTTGGGAAAATGTTCTCATGACAAATGGTTGTGCTTTAGATGGACAGACACAGAAAGCTTGTCTCGAACTCATCCCTGTTCTGGTGCGATCCAAAGTGATGCCATAAAGGGAGGGAGATTCATCTCCGATTCGTAACGATAACAAAAGCAAACCCAGAATGTTCTATTATCTACAAAATGGCAGTTAGTCTAGACACCAACACAAGACCTCAGGAGAGACAGAGTAAGGAAGGCCAAGACGAACACGTCTTGGTGTTCCCCCGCAGAGTCAAAAATGCTTCCAATCAAGGCAGGAATTGTTGCATTTTTGAGCAGATGTCCAACAGAGATGAAGAACTCACAATTTCAAAGGTGAGTTGATGTCGCTCAAAAGAATGGAGGTGAATACGGACAACTCTGCAATGATGGCTAGTGGTCATTTCTATGAGTCTGTTTGCGTTGCTAACTATCAGAGTCACTGACCTCCAACCCTGGATGCTTTTACACTGAGGGGGACAAAACTTAATGGAGTTACATCTACATTGGTTTACTGTTTTTTTCATCTCCAGATTTTAGTAAACATCAACAAACATAATCTTTTTCTGGAATTATCAGGATGCAGCAACAGCACTAACCTTTACTCTCATGGCTGAATGTTGCACCTTAACAAATTCATGTTGTAGTTTACTGTTTTACTGTGGATGTAGGTGAGTGTGGGGTGGGGTCAGAGGGCACGATTTGATGAACTTTTGAGCCGTTTCCTCTGCAGTGTAGCTAAAGCTCTGCTGCCTTCTGCAGAGCTGCAGGCGCCACACTATTGGAGCACTTGACCCCGCGTCTCTGGTAGTTTGAGGGCGAGAAAACTGCCTGCTGCCAGCGCGCCAGAGGCAAACAGGATGGGCACGGCCTTGGTTATGCCAACGAATGAAGTGAAGATGCTGATGCCAAGCACGGCTGCTAATTTACACAGAGCGTTGAGGAAGCCAAAAGCCGTGGTTCTGAGGAAAGAGGAGAGAACAACAGTTACGCTGGATTCGTGTTGGAAGTTCAATAAGTGTTTAAGGAGAGTACAACTGAAGCGTTTAACTGAAAAAAGCTTGGAAATAAATTCAGGAGAAATATCCTGTTCAAAAGAGAAACTTTCACAGTTTTTGTAAAAGTTGCTAAAAAAAAGAAAGTTTTTATTATAATGGGATGCAGAGAGTTTTTTGTTTTAAAGAAATGTAAAAATATGCTCCTCTGACAGAATATGACTTGTTAAAAAGAAAAAAAACTCCTGATTGCCTCTAATCAGACGACATCTAAAATCCTAAGATGTTATGCTGTTTTACTGTTATGATCTTTCTTAGTTAAAAGAGAAGATATCTTAGTCTTAATGAGATTTAAAACTAATTGAAGAACTCATGTTTTCTCATTTAAACAAGATACTGCTCCTTAATTTATTTCCAAACTATGAATCAAATAAACTGAAGAACATCTCAGGATTTTTTTATGCCATTTCTTATTATAACCTGTTGATGGTGGTATTTCCCCTTCAATCGAATCTAAAAGCTGATCTCTGATAGAAAAAATTTTATTTTGCTCCTCTTTATCTAAATTATTCTATTTTTAAATCAGTTTTAGATGCATACATGTAATAATTAAATCTGCTTTATGAAAACCATTCAATGCCAAAATGAGCTTTGCAGTCCAAACAGCAGCAATAATTTCACCCCACAATGTCGTCTGTCCCTGAAAGCCGACCAATCACAGAAGGCAGGTCCTCTGACATCATTCAGTGCTGCTGCCTTCAGGACGTCAGAGCACGCCTAAATCACCCACCTCTTGTGAGACGGATAGAGCTCGACGGTCAGCACGTCCAGGGAGTTCCAGGAGGCGATGCTGATCCCACCAAACAGGCACAGCAGAGCGATCATGGCTGACTCGCTGTTGCCGAAAGACAGGAAGAAACAGCTGACGCAAGAGATGACGCTGGAGCCGGCTGTGAAAAAAGGAGACAAGCAGAGACGCAGCGTGATTACTGTTGACAGGCCACTGTATATTTTTAACCTGAGAGTTAAACCAGAGTTACTTGAATTAACAAGAACTATTTTCATTAATGGTCTCGAATCTTACTGTAAGGTAACGTGTTTTTAAAAACGGCAAAATAACTG
>NW_015113088.1:347728-394552 GCF_001443285.1 Poecilia latipinna | reverse complement strand
TTTATGGGTAAAATGTGGATGTGGGTCTCTATGTGCGGGATTGCTTCATATTACAGCGCATTTCCCCCCAGCCCTGCACCTGTTAAAATGTGTCCTGCGGGTTTGGTACGTTCTCTGTCAGACAAGTAATAAATGTTTCAAATTATATACAAGCCAGCATAAGATGGTCAGAGAGTTTTGAACATCTGTTTAACTTTCTGCTTGCAAAACAGCCGGGAATAAAAATGAAAGGTGTCGCTTAGATTTGTATGCATTTAATTAATATTTCATAAATTAAAACAACATCCAACAGCAATGTGCTGTAAAATAATCAGACTTCCTTCATCACGCTATGCAGCCTGCGTTGCATTTGACTGTGGATGCACATCAAAAATGCGTCTAAATTACCCACTGATATTTTGCCCAGCTGTAGCTTTTGATGATTAACACAGCAGAGAAGTTGCGTCAGCCATATGTTGCGCCGGTGTGAAACTTCACTTTGAATCAGCAGAGGTTGCGCAGTGTACACACCCTACTTGTGGTACCGGTACATCTGAAGAAGCTTCTAGCTCTCTCTACCTGATTCCCTTTCACAAGCATTATGCAAGATAGAGAAGTTCACTGCGAGTTAAAGAAATAAAATAAATAAATCATAGTTCAGCTGGTCCATTATGACTTTTGTCGCCAGGACAGCCAGACCTAATGAGAGATGCTTTGGTTCTGCTGGGAGAAGCACAGCAGAAAGATGAAATCCCTCCAGCGGGAGTTTGTTGTGAGTCAACAAGCTGTGCATCATAAATGGAGCTCATGCTTCTGCTCCAAAGAACAAGTGCACAAACCCTGGGAGTGACATTAGGTCACCAACCGAACGTCAACAAAATATGCAGCTTTCAATGCCGACTAGACACAGACATTACACATTTTATCAGTTGTGCACAAAATTTATGCCATATGCAGTATTTTGCAAACACATGACATTATGCTTTATATATTTGTGTAACTTTACAAGTTTTGTTGTATTTTGTATCATTTGTTGCATGTTATGTACATTCTGACAGAGAATGACTCGTTTCCTTAGTAAAGAAAAACAAACAAAACATTAAACTATTTACCTGATCTGGTATTTGCCATATAAACTCTGTAATGCTAAACTGAATTGGAAATTATCAGATCATGAGGGGCATCTAAGAAAAGTAAGACTGTTTTGTAAATGGGCAAAATCTGGACTGAAGTGCAATTACTGTGCAACCTCTGTTAGTTCAAGCTGCAATATAAATTACAGTTAAATTTTTATGTTTGTCAAAATGGGGTAAACTCTGAGTTTGAGACAAGTTCCCTCATCCTAGGCTTTAGGTTCCTGATTGTTTTTCTCAGGCTGCATAAACGCTGCATAAATCCATCTCCAGTGATTTAATGTTGTTTTATGTTTTCTTATTTGAATAAAGTTTACCGATTCTGTTTTCACTAGTTTATCTAACAGATCATTATCTCTGTGTTTCTGCAGCAGATGTCGTTGATGAGGTCCAGTGCCCCAATGAAAGAGGAGTGACCACTTCATCCTCCTCCTCTTGTACTCCCACCCTGAGGCGTCCCTTCTGCCGCCTCATTTTGTCACCATTTTCTCCCTTAGTTGGTCTCCCGAAGCGTTTCAAAACTGTTTCTCCAACGCTTCTTCCAGAAACTCAGACTGTTCTCTAAAGCAGAAGCAGCACAGCCCTCCCAGACTGAGGTGATGGGAAGTGTGCGAGCCAGCCGCTACAGCACCGTGTCATCAGAAGAGGACAGCATGAAGCTCGCCACCACGGGGGTACCAAACGGCAAGGCTAAGGTGCACACGAGACACCAGCCGCAGAGCCGCTTCGTGAAGAAAGACGGCCACTGCAATGTGCAGTTCATCAACGTGAGCGAGAAAGGTCAGCGCTACTTGGCCGACATCTTCACCACGTGCGTGGACATCCGCTGGAGGTGGATGTTCATCATCTTCTGCCTTGCCTTCCTCCTGTCGTGGCTGTTCTTCGGCTGCATCTTCTGGCTTGTGGCCATCTTTCATGGGGACTTGGAAAGTGATACCAAGAAGTGCATCTCCAACGTGAGCAGCTTCACTGCTGCCTTTCTCTTCTCCATCGAGACCCAGACTACCATTGGCTACGGCTACAGATACGTGACAGAGGAATGCCCCGTTGCGGTCTTCATGGTGGTTTTTCAAAGCATTGTTGGATGCATCATCGATGCCTTCATCATTGGTGCGGTCATGGCCAAAATGGCAAAACCCAAGAAGAGAAACGAAACTCTGGTGTTTAGTCACAACGCCACAGTGGCCATGAGGGATAACAAGCTTTGCCTGATGTGGCGCGTGGGCAACTTGAGGAAGAGCCACCTGGTTGAGGCACACGTTCGAGCTCAACTCCTCAAATCTAGAACGACAGCGGAGGGAGAGTACATCCCTCTTGACCAAATGGACATAGATGTAGGCTTCGACAGCGGAGTCGACCGCATCTTTCTGGTCACCCCGATCACTATCGTCCATGACATCAATGAGGACAGCCCCTTTTACAACATGAGCAAGCAGGATCTGGAAAACTCAGACTTTGAAATTGTGGTGATCCTAGAGGGCATGGTGGAAGCCACGGCAATGACCACGCAGTGCCGCAGTTCGTACGTTGCCAACGAGATCCTGTGGGGCCACCGCTTCGAGCCTGTTCTCTTCGAGGATAAGAACTACTACAAGGTGGACTACTCTCGCTTCCACAAGACATACGAGGTGCTAAACACTCCCCTATGCAGTGCCAGAGACCTGGCAGAGAAAAAATACATCCTGTCCAACACCAATTCCTTCTGTTATGAAAATGAGATGGCACTAGACAAAAAGGAGGACACGGATGAGGGCAACGGGGGCAGCGTCGGTCCCGACGGCACCCAGATGGACAGCATCTCAGAGACTGAACACAGCCAAGCCATGGTACCGCTGGAACCAAGGACTCTGAGGCGAGAATCAGAAATATGACGACTCAGACTTCTCATGAGAGACTGAAAGAAAAACAAAAACAACAAAAAAACATCTCCTCTCTGCTCTGAAGGCTTGATAAGCCAAGTCAGGAAGGGGAAGTCAAGTGGTACTGCTGTGGGAAGCCGGAAAAGGTCCAGGACTCTATGTAAGGGGTCTGTCTTTACTTTGACTACACACAGTATGATGAAACACAGCACTATGAAGCATGTGCTCAATGCAGAACTAATTCTCCTCCAAGAACTCCCCACTAATGTGTGCTCCGTCTCTGCAAAGAGGAAGCAGGTTGTTGTAATGACCTCAGAAGTGAAGAAATGTACCTGGATGTCCCGTCTAGCAAGTACAAGGCGCTTTCTGAGTTTTTTTTAGATTTTTAGTGCTGCTACAGGATAGAGAAATGACACACTCGCATCTCTTTCATTTTAACGCTTTTACCTAGAACCAAAGAGTTAAAAAAGAAAAAGTCGGAACAAAGAAGGTACAAAGCAGAGTATTTGTTCCTGAGCTGGTCTCAGAGCAAGAAGATATCACAGATCACTGTCTCTGTATGCAATAAAAGAAATAAAAAATGTGTCCTCTGACGTGACAGCGCTGATTCTCTGAGCTTATGTTTTACAGCAGTTGATCGTAACGTATGCTAAGAGCTGCTCAAATCAACTGAAACCTCTGAGCAGAGCAGTGTTATTCCCTCAAAACTGACAGAAACCATTAATTTAAAGAGAGTTATAGGGTTTAACTATGGGGGATGTGAATGTTCCAAAAGAAGTGCTGCTAAGGTGTTGCTTCAGTTTTTTTCTTTTTTTTTTTTTTTGGAGTTTGTTACTGAAAAATACCAAAGAGTATTACTATCATAGTTATGTTTGTTTAAACCAACACCTGATTAGATTTTGGTACAGAAAAGTAGAATATTCTAGGGAATTTTAATAATGTTTGTTTTTAAAGAATGTGTGTACAGTTTCTTTTAATATTTTTGTTTTCTTTACAGTGATCATCCTTATCTTGAGCCACTTCATCAAGCCTTAATCTGAGTGGTCAGAATGACCAGAGAAATATAAGTTGGTTTTTGTAGTTTTCAGAACTAAAACATTTTGTTTTTTTTTTGGATGATTCTTTTTTATTATTTTTGTCTTCAACTTGAATTAAAAAAATATGTTGATTACTAAAGACAAACCTACTTCACAGGTTTTAAAATATGATGAAGCAATGCAAGATTAGAAACTACAATCTCTGAACGAAGATTGTGTCATAACCTCTAACTGAATCCGCTTCTTTTGTGCTGTGAGAAGACTAAAGATCATCTTTCAACATCAACACTACCTGAGTCTTTGTTCTGTGTTGAGAATGTAAGACTTGAAAAAAAAAAGAAAAAAAAAAAATTCAAAGCCAAATGTACTGTAACCCCAGCACATGAAGGTCTGCTGCACAAAGAAAAACACATTTATATCATGTATGTTTTGTTGAAAACAAACAAACAAAAAAAAAACCAGACGGAAAGCCGCTCGGCTACACATGTAAATACTTGTCCTCCCTGTTGCAGTTGTTTTTTGTTAGGGGTCTTCCAAATGTACTGCAAAGTCACAGAATGTACAGATTTTTGTATTATTGTTATTATTATTATTATTGTACATTATATTGCTATTTTTCAATAAAATGTCAATGGACAAATATAATCACTGTGTCAATAATTTCTCTTTCATTTATCACTTAGTTTTTTATATAGGGACAAGCATCTGGTATCAGCAAAAATCCAATACTCGAGACATTAGCAGCCTAAGCAAATTCACAAGACCCATCAACAGCAAAGCCTTTGATGACATAAAATATACGGTTTAAAATGAAATACAAAGAGTAAAAAAATAGGAGCCACTCGGACACAACAGTAGAAAACAAAAACACAGAAATGCTGTAAATTACGTGAGTCAAAGTGCTTTACAATTTCACCAAACACTAAGATGAATACAGTGTAAACAGCTGATGAAATACAATAAGAGATACGAGCCAATGTAAGGAATAAGATTGATACAAAATCATTTTAAATCTCACTTTTAGCTCAAAGCCATTTAAATAAATGGTGACTTTCATGGCAAGAGGACATATCCCTTCAAAAGGAAACTGATTCAGCTTAAATCAAAATGATTCTAAGCTTCAAGGTCAATTTTGTACCTCTTTGATCAGGGCAGCACAAAATCGCACGAGGGGCTCTCTATGTACATGGAGCATTTTCTCTATAAGCTCTTCAGAGAAACCACTTAAAACTTTAATACCAAGATGAAAAACTTTCCAACAAAACTTAGAATATTGTCTCCATTGATGAAGAAGAAATCCAGGGCCAGTTTTCCCTACTGACATGCAAGAGAAGATGACTTACGTCTTCCCTGAAACTTCACTTTTAGCTGAGTGACATTTCTTTTTAGCGAGCCGCACTGATTGTACTGACGAGCGATGTAACACCAACCTGCTACCTCACCTTCTTTCACTCCATGTAGGCGGGATTAACACCTTCTTTTGTTTCCTCCATCTGCTCTCAGAAATGCTTCACTTTCATCCACCTCCCATCCCACCTTAGACTGTTTCTGTCATCCGTCTCTGGAGTTATATAACGGATCCAGGAGATGAAATCCAACAATCAAGTTGAGAGAAGATTTTTGATTTAAAAATTAACTTTAAGTAAACCAATGTCCTCTATTTTGGTAAGTACAAAATAGAGGACATTTTGTACTTACCAAAGTACAAACCTTCTCACAGGTTAATCTGTGAGAAGGTTAAAGGAGTCCATGTGTCTACAATAAACATTTACTGTAACATTTTTTTTATTAGCATATATATCAAGGCTTTATTGAATTCAATCTTTTATGTAATATTTATGTAACTTTAATTTGCTTAAATATTTAAAAAAATGGTTTTTCAATTTCACTGTTTTGAAATTGTGAAAAGCTTCATATGTGAAAGTACTGGATTATGAAAGCCACACTGTTAAAAAATATCAGCTTTGGTGGCGATGGTAGCTGCCAGTCGAGAACTGGATTTTGATCTTTGTCAAAAAAAACAACAACAAAAAAAAAAATAAAACACAATACTTAAACTATATAATGAAATTTTGTAATATCATTTTACCTGTTGCAGAGGACAAATACTCAGAGAACTTAAATAAATGTAATGCTTTGAAAATAATGTGAGGCTATATTGCCACCTTCCTGAAATAATGGCCAAAGTCAGTTCCCGAAAAAGTGATTTTTTTTTTTTTTTTTGCCTAAATCATCTTTGGCAAAAACATTAGGTGTTGACTTTTCTGTCATAATCATTTGTGGCAAAAAATGACTTAGGCCATTATTTTAGGAAGATGATTATATCTGAAAATTGAATCATTTTGTCAAGTGTTATAGACTCTGACATTTATAAGCAATTAATCAATTCAAAGAAAGAAAAAATCTGTTCTGTACGATGCACTTTACGTCCACAGGTAGAAAAGGACCGTCACTGACGCAGCTGAAAGAAAAACCTCAAAAACGAAGTTTTCTGAGAGGCTCTCGAGTGAGTGTGTGTGTGTGATCTTTTCTTTTCAGATAAGCTGCGTTATCTGACACATCTTGATCATGTTAAAAAGTGAGAGATACAATCTTTATTTTTTGTAATCTATCCTCTGTCTGAGACATTAGGCTTAAATCCTCACCGCGTAGCATAAGTGAAATGTTTGAAATTTTTACTTGGAAAAGAAACAAAGCTTCTTTATTGCTATTTTGGTAAACAAAAGCACTTTTTTTTTTCTTACATCCAAAACTTGGCTCTATTTTGTCAATGCAGGGTGGGAAAATAAGGAGGCACTTTCCGGTCACACCATTTAATATTGCTTTTATTTATTGGATTATTAATATAAAGTTGAGAGCAGGAAAGGCCCATCCTGCTAGGAAGGAAGAATAGTAGCACATTGTTAAGGCGAGAGCAGCAGAACCTCACTGCTGTAGGTGAACGGCTGCTTCTGCTGTGCCGTTTATAACAATAACTGTGAATCAGTTCAACAAACAATCAAAGGTAAATGTTAAGCCAGCTCCCATTATTTCTGTGTAAACATCTGACATATCAAATAGCCGAGCCAATTACTCATTTTATCACTATTTATTTGTGCCCAGCGTCCGCTGAGCCCCGGTCAAGATTTAAGCAGCGAGCGTAATCTGGAAGTAACAATGCAGGAGTTAACGCGCTTGGATCTGCAACACAAACACAGCCTGCGCTCCTGAACTATAACCGGAACGCCGGGCTTTTGCGGAGGCTTCTGGGAAAGCTGGTGTTCAAACAGACTCAGTTTCCCTGCAGACCTGTGATCCTTGGTGTTTTGTCTGCAAATATAGTAAAGTCTTCCTGCTTCACATGGACCCCTGCCTGACCAGACAAAACTATCAGTCCACATGGTGGCTGGCTTGAGGAGGCAGTAGCCTTTGGGGGCTGTGGTCAGATCACTGTGTTGACCCAGATAACCTTTTACTTACAATGACACTTTGGTGTGCTGCTCACTTAAGATAAACAGCTTGATTTTATATTTTAAAATAGATCTTTTTGTTTAAAAAAAATAATAATAATGAAGCTTGAATATTTCTGACCAGCTTTCCTTTGTCATAATAAAAAAAAAATGTTGTTTTTTTTGTTCCACCAACCCAGCAGACGTAAACAAAGAGAAAAAGAAAAAAGCAAAAGATCAATAAAATGTCTGACCATGTTTGACAGAATATTTCTTTCAGAATAAACTCTTTTTCATAAGCTCTCCTTTTCTGACTGGCTAACAGTCTCTTCGATGACTTCTCTATTCGCATCTTCCGCTGCCAACTTGTGATTAGAGAGACAGAAACAGAACAAGAAACTTCTGTCTCTTAAAATAACATGGAACCAATCTAGTCAGGAGCAACAACTGTTTACATACTAGGCAACTTTTTAAGAAGCACATATGCCCCACAAAATATAATCCTCATGGGAAAAGATTTTTTTCATTCAGTCAGCAGGAAAATTCACTTCTTGATGACCTCAAGTGTAGGTAGAAGTTCAGACTATATTTGCCTCTTTACTTTTCCTTCAAAGCTACATTTGGACGTCATCTGTCACCATTTAATCGCACTTATAATTCTCTTATTATGAAGTCCTGCATTACCATGTCTAGTCAAATACCCTTATAAATTACAATTGCATTCCAATTTATCATATAACAAAACAAAAGGGCAAAGAAGCCATTATCTGCCTAGCAGATGAAAATACTTTTGACTAACATCAGAAACTGCATATTTCTAATTAAAATATTTGTGGTTGCAGCAGAATGTTATTGTTGAAAGGGCAGCGTTTCCTCACGTTCACATGATGTCAAAACTTTGTACACACGTACATCAACGCTTGAGCAATATTTCATGTTGTCGACGTACAAAATTTCACAGCAGAAATCAGAAATCATAGAGCTGTTCACAAAACTGTGAACAGAGGCTACTTGAAGTTTCATTTCATATTTCTGATTGAAATATCCCAACCCATTTTCTTACTCAAACATATGTAAATGTTCAGTTTTGGGAACTCAGTTATCAGGAAAACTGACCTAGAGTAATCAGAAATACATCATCAGCACAAAGCCTTGATGCTCACTAAGGACTCTGGAATGTCAGAATCAAGATCTGAAATGCCTTGTTGCAAATTGATTTAAGTTGACTTTAAAGGCCAACCAGCTGCAGCTGACAACTTCTTTGGGTGACTTCCAATAAGTGTCAACATCAGAAACAAAAGCATCCATCATTGTTCCAATACAGTTTCCCTTGAATTTGTGACCTATACTTTGCATAAAAAAAAAAAATAAAAATCTTCTTTTCATTCTTATCTTAGGTAGCAAACACATCCTTTCTTTGCACGGCTCTCCCCAAGGTTCCTGGAAAGCTGATTATGGAAGAAGTCACCTTGTACTGATTGCATTATTTGCCTTGGGAGAGCAGTTGACATATTTGAGTTTTCTTACAGTTCAGGTTTCTGCTCATCAAAAACGAGCCACAACTGGTTCTATAAATCCAGTTCTGACAACCTTAAATTCTGAATGACTCAGTCAGGATAAATTTCTCTACTTCCGAACTGATTTAACAGAAGGCTTGTAAACAACGTGTTGCTGAATAATTCATCAGCCTTCTCGATACCCGTTTGCCTTGCTGTGTCCTCTTAGAAGGCAAAATTGGATTTCACCCTGCTCACCAGATAATTCCTGTCCCTAAAGACACGTTTCCATTTCCTGCATCTGTTAGCTGGCACCTTCTCAACAGAAAGGGACAGAAGACCGCAGGTATTATATCAAAAAGCATCTCCACTGGAGCTACATTGTCACTGACAGCAGTAGTTGCTCGGTAAAGCTATGAGGCGCCTTGTGTTTGGGCTGAAGCATGCACATGAACCCCACGGCAGAAAACCTGGCAACTTGCTTCACACGTTCTTTCTGATTAGTTGAGAGACATGTTCTTCTAGTTTTTATCACTTCACTAATAACATTTCATTAGAAATAATCATATAAAAGAAGCAACGTTCCTCTGCTTCCACAAAGTAAAGAGACCAAAGCATTAAATATCCACCAAAAAAAAAAAAGTTTCCGAGTCGGAGCACAGGAGTTTGTTTAACAGATTCCAGCTCTGATCCTCCTATTATATCAATCCCAGCAGAATGTCATGTTGGCAACAAAGCTAAAGAATGTGAGTGATGCGAGAGGCCATATGATTTAGCGCCGTAATGCCGCAGTTATTTGGCCTTTTGTTGCCAGTCACAACAGGGTGACAATGTACAGTGCAGGTTGGCACACCTTGTGGTACAGTGCAATTCTGCTGCCTCATCTGATAACACAAACATAAACACCCGGGTAGCAGCCAATTAGGAAGGTTTCCCATCATCACCACTGCTATCATCGTGAGGCAGAATCGCTTCGTTAATCCAATCTGGCCTCACTCGTTCTTTTTATAGAGCATGACACAGACAGCTCAAACATCAGTGAGCGAGCAGCACGAACAAATCAAATCAAAGATTTGACTTTCCTTCACAGGTCTATGGCTGACGAGAAGAGGGGAGCAAATCATAACAGGATTATAAAATAAAAAGTAACATTAGCATCAGACTCACACAGTCTTTTACTGTATCCTGATCTAAAAGATGCTTCAGTCCCACTCTGTCCAAAATTATTTACTGTAGTAACTCGATGAGTCAACTATAGAAATATCTAAATACTATCACTTGTTTTATATTTTAATGGGCTATTCTTACAGGACTTCCTAAACAATATGAGTCACACATCCTTGAGTGAAATATTAATCTGAATAAATCAGCATTACCCACCACTGAAACTGAGGCCAACAGACAAATTCAGAAATCCTCTTTCTGAATAAAATAACTCGAATTCTTAATGACGTTATTCAAATAACACCAAAACTGATTTTGCAATGCATGTTCAAAGTTTCTGCAGTAATGTAGAAACTGCAGAAAGGTCATCAACAATTTGACTGCAGGTGAAAGAGCGCCCATTGTTTTTGCTCCTGTTAAACAACCTCTCTGTTTTTATCCGGTGTAGCAGCTGCTGGGAGCGCACTCAGATTGTGTAATGTTTGAAGGCTGCGGCTCAGCTGCAGTCAGAGCTTTAAAGCTGGCATGGAGCAGTCGAGGATTGCAGTATTTCTGCCTGTGGCGCCTCGTGAAACAAGGTTGTTGCTACTGGAAGGGTCGAATTTAGGGTACAGAAGGCACTGGGTTCACCAAAATTATAATTTCTGATGGTTTTTGGTCCATTGTGTGGACCAAAAACATTTTACATTTTACTTTGCTGCTCAGGTATTGTACTTTAAATTGGGTGCCGCTACATATTTTAAAAGTTTGCACATCAACGTATGCATGGCGCTGCAATGTTATTCATCGTGCATATGACAGAAAAAGCCACAAGGTGACAACATGCGTGTTGCTTACTGTAATGCTATCAATGTATATATATTACAGAAGCTTGTTTTAATTTAATCAGAATATCATCTAACGTTAAAATTTCAGATTCACTGCACACAAAACATATTTAATGCATTTATTTTAATTAATTTTGAAGATGTTGTTTTACATTGTTAATTCAGTTTCATAGAAAATAAAACTATGTTGTATAGACTAAGGAAAACCTTTTTATTAACAGGAATGTTATGACCATGTTATAACCTATTCCTTTGTATCACATATTTGAATTTCAACTTTCTAACCAAGTTTCTGAAATGTATTAACTTTTGAATAACAATCTGCCTAATAGATTTTTGGGGTTTGCAAAATTTCAATTAAGCATCTCCATTAACAGCCTGCAACTGCAAACCCCAGCGGCAGTTTGGAGCAGATGCACACTTCAAGATGGCAGAGCTGAGGTCTGTTTTGTGGGTGTCTGAGCCCAGACAAAGATTTAGTTTGAGCGGTCAGTTGGATATTAAACAGATATTAAAGCTAACAGTTTCTCTTGTATGTCCAACCAGTAATATTAACCAGTGGTAGTCATGGTTGCAAGACTCCGCCAGAGTTATTTCATGGGTCAAAAGGTGAAAAACTTTGGAAGCCATCGTCTCTGACGACTAAGTAGATGTGTTTACTCCATACACTACAGCCATGCTTCAGTGGACTTTTGGACATCTTGTATATTCTGCGCAGAATGTGCCATGCAGCATGTATATGAGATAGAATGACCATTTACCACATTTTTACACAACTCTCACTGAAGCACAAGTGAATCAGGGTTCAGACAGATCCCTGTTTTGTCCTCCCAGAGTCTATTTTCGTTTGCCAAACACTTCACAGCTGATATCTTACCCTCCCTATTCTGGGTGGTCAATTTGAGGAGAAGAGGTTTCACTGTGACTGTCACAGAGGGTCCAATCTGGAAGGAACGTTAGATTTTACATAGCATTGCGGAAATAAAATATATTCAACCCTTTGCTTATGTAAAAATATTCATAAAATCTGACACAGAAATTATTTTAAGAAATTCTTTCTGACTTTGAAACAAGGATTTAGTCCTGGAAGAGAGAATTCTTCCTGCAATCTTAAAATTTTAATTTATATGGCAATAACAGAAGAGTGACTGTTAAGAGAAAGGGAGATTTCATCCATGACTTTTATTAAGAGTACCAATTTAAAAAACATATATCTCTAAGACTTTATAGGAACACTTGCTTTATACTCAATTCACTGGAAATTATAAATTATAATAAATTATAAATAAATTATAATAATACTACACTGATAAAGGCTTCAAGTAATAGCAGGGAGTAAGAAGTACGACAAAATATGGAACAGTGGCCAGCCAACCAAAATGTCTCCTAGAGCATATCAACAAAAGAACCCAAAACAATATCTAAAGCCCTGCAGAGGAAAATGTTATTCAATTAATCTCAGTGTTCATGATTCACCAATAAGAAAGGAATTGACTTCCACAGGATGGTTTCAGGGTGAAAAACACTGCTGGCCAAGAAGAACTCAAATGCCCATCTCATATTTAACGAAATATGAGATAGGCCAACATTTTCTTGTCTATAAGAGGCATGTGTGTCCCATTGCATTTGGTTTAAAACTAAACCAGCTGTTCAGAAAAACAATGACATAATTACAGTGAAACATGGGGGTGGTAGAGCGATGTATTAGGGCTACACTACAGCACATGATCCAGATCTGATTGGATCCAGATCCAATCAGTCACATTCGATTGTGTCGATTACAGTGGGTTAGTAAAAGTTTCCGACACTGAACATCTAAAAGATATGAAGCTGAATACAAGGACAGTTGTGGTCAGGTAATTTTCTACAACTTCACTATAATATTTAGGATTTTATTTTGATGTTTACTTCAGTGTTTTTCTGGGATTTTTTTTTCAGATTTTATGGATTATATTTCAAAGTCAATGTATTAAGTTCTGAAAAAAGTAGATCTATGTTTTGTTCAAATTCGATGCCTTGCAGACAAACAGTTCAGACTTTATCTAAGGGTTTGTGTAAAAATGTACAAAACTTTTTAATTTACAACATGAATTGAGCACATTTGCCTATCTCCACTCCTGTTGAGTAGGTCGTCTTTTATAGGTGCAACATAAACAATCCCATTCTTTCTCAATTTTCCAGACAAGCTGATGGCCTAGTTATCCTGTTGATTTTATCTTGCAGGATGCACAGAGACATTGTCAGTGATTAAATGAACATCACAAAAGGTTGGGATAAGGCTGTGTTGTCTTGTGTGTGTGTGTGTGTGCCAGATATCTAGTGACAAACAGAGAGATTAACAACTCGGAGTGAGGAAGTAGTAGGTGGATAGGAGAGGGAGGTTATACACTGGTCAGTGTGGCTAATCAAGGACTTGGAGGGCAGTGACAGGGAGGAAGGAAAGCAACAGCTGAGGACAGAAAGGGACACTTTTAGTTTGAGCTTTGTGGGGACAGATGTTGGTCAAGTAGGGCAATGCTTTTCCACTGCCTCTTTTGAGAGGCAGCAGCAACTTATGCTTGTCCCTTTTGTGATATAAATGAAAAACTCGTTAAATTCAACAGATCAATCTGGTGTTATAAAAGAAGATCCCAGTGATTAGTTATCCTGGTATCAACAGTATACCCAGGTTCCTTTGGTCCTGTTCTTTGTAAGCAACTTAGTTTTGACTTCTGCCCTTTGTGCTATTGGCTGATCTTTATCACTTTCCAAAATGAGTGGCAAACATATTGCATGATTTCACTATATTCCAATTACAAACATAACTGTACAGGACAAACATGAAGATTTCAACCACATGTGAATCCATGTTTATAATTATACATTTAATATGGGGGAAAATTTTAATATTTGACAAGAACTAAATCAGTAAAAAAAATTAACTAAGTGGTTGTTTATTTTATTTTCTTAACTACACACTCACTTATAATGATAGGGACAAAGTAGAACACCATAGACAAAAATTTGGAGTCTGTGGATAGCTTTTAATGAAAAACGCAAATGGAAACACAAACACAAGCAGCACAATGCACAGAAAACCATGAGGGTTGACCAAAGACAGGAAGTAAACTGGAGAATCCAATATGGTCTGACTGAGAGTGAGTGGTATAAATAGTGGGGAGCTTAATTACTGAACAAAGAACAGATGGTTGATTAGAAACAGGTTCCAGCTGGGTAGAAACCAGCCAGGTAAGCTGAGAGGGAGAAAGAGAAATGGCTTGAGAGGAGAGAAGACGGCAGTATACAAATCTAACAGTGATAGAATCTGAAAGAAAAACCAAAGAATAAACAAACAGTAAAAGATTAACATAAGTAAATAAACACCAGATAAGGAGCACTAATTTAATCAATAACTAAGAATGAGCACAAATCAGAAAGTGATTGGAGATGCAAACCCAAGAGAAAACCAAAACAACCTGAGATTGTCACAGTTGCATCATATTCAAAAAGACTTAATGCAGTTAACAAAGAAGAGGTTGTGAATTTATCCATTTTCTATTTTTAATTAATTTGCAAAAATATCACAAAAAAAAACTTCATTATCCTATTAGGGTATTTACCTAAGAGCAGATATGTCCCACATGTTTTTTTTTTTTTGTTTTTTTTTGTCCCAATAGTTTCCTAAAGTTAACGAGTTACTCTGAAGAAAACCATCGGGAAACAATATATTTAGAAAATGTCTGCTCTCGGCTTTTATATTTTTGTGTGTGGAATTTTGAGAAACTAGATTCATTTAATAGAGTTTGAAATAAGGCTATGACATAACAAAATGCAGTAAAAGTAAAGAGTTTTGAACACTTTCTTGATGCACTGTACCTTCAGTGATTCATTCAGTACATTGTTTTTTATTTTACTTTATTTTGTTAAGTTTTTTATTTTTTTTTTTTCACCGCAACATTGGGCAGTGTAATTTTCGGTTATATTTTCTGTTTTAATGTTCAGGCTAAAAAATAAAAAATAAAAAATACTTGTGTAAAAAAACAGTTATCTAACCTGCATTTAAGTGGTTTTAGGATAAGTTGAACGAGACAGACGCAAAACAAGTTTTTCAGCCTATCTACATAAGCTTTTAAGGGAAGTGGAGCAGAAAATGCATCCAGGCTTTTAATATAATGATCTAAAAGTAGCTTGTGATCCGTACAGTCTGCACAGAGCTCATTTAAACACCAGAGATGTGACAGCCTCCCTGCTGTGAACAGCTGTTGCTATAGGCGCACGCAGTCTGGACTGGGAGGATGCTGACAACCAGCCACGTCAGCTCGGGGTCTAAACTCCCTCAGGAGGGACCGGTGTAAAAGGAACAGGTACATACAAGCACAGAAGGTAACAACAAATTGTTACAAATAATTAACCAGACAGAAATACCAGGTCGGCTCAGAGAGTCCAGTAAATGATTATTGCGCAGATGGAATCGAAGATGGTTGATCATTCACTTTTCAGCTTACGCGAGACGTAAAGTTTTATGCTGAGGGATCATTTTCTTTCTAAAATGTGAAGTAACTTTAGCGTGAAAATCTTAAGGTGAGTTTGTCAAAACATATCAGAAATTGAGCAGGGAAATGTACCCGACTTTCTCTGTTCGCCCAGATTTAAAAAGATAAATAAAATCATCTACTTTTTGAAATGTGATTAATGTCAAATGCTGGATATACTGGTTTTCCACTCGTTGCCAAATGTGAAAGCCAGTTTAACCTCAAGATGTGACAATTTAATTACATAAATATAGACATAAATAACGTAATTAGATTCTGCAAGTTTTCATTATTTCATGACCTGACCATTCTCCTTACATTAAAAAAAAACAAAAAACATATTTACTGTTTAGATATTGCCCTGAAAAGACTATTTAGAACAGTTTCCTTAATAAGTCCATAGAAAAAAATAACCACTGTTGTCATGGTCAGCCTGGTTAGATAATGGTATTGCTAACCATACAGTTACAGTTTGTGAATCACTTTGTCTTTTTCATGGGAACAATGTCCAGAGTTTTATTAATAATGTGCAGGAAAGGACAGCAGCACATTCAGCAGAAACAGGCATCTGACTTGTCTTCAATTAGAGGCCTAATTTAGTTGTCAGTGCCAAGGCAACCAACAAAGAGTCTGTATTTACTGAATCAGAGAAAAATCTCTTTAAAAGGCATAATGGCTCAAATTAGTCAGGATCCTCTTTAAAGAAGAGATATAAAGGAAATGGGGTCACGCCCATAATTAATGCTTAAAGGGTACCAGAACAGTAAACCCACAAACAAAGAGCTTTTATTTTTGAGTAGTGGGTGACACTGAAAGAGATCCCAATGCTGTGTGGACTCGAACAGGATGAAAGAGTCGGAAAAGCACAGAGATACAGCAAATAAAACACAAGAACATCAACAACAAAAAAAGTAGAATGGCTCTGGGTTGGTTCATCCTCCAGGATTTCAAATCCAGATTTTTTTTATCATGACATAATTATTGCAAGGTGATTTACTTCCTTTCGCAAACATACAATTTTTTTCTCTTTCTTTCTCACTTTGTTTTCTTTTTTCTGTTTTTTTTTTCTTTTTTTTTAAAAATCTAATCTGACATACATTGATCTTTTTTAAGATAGGATAGTAATGGGGTTTTTTCCCCAACATTTGGTCCACAGTCCTTGGTCGTGGTAATGCTTCTAAATCAGAAAAACTGTCTCACACTACAGAATAAGCAAAACACCGATAAAATTACAGTTAAGAAATCTAATAAATGTATGAATGTAACTACCTATTGCGCCATAGAGTCACAGGCTTCTGCTAAGCACTCAGATTCAAAGTCTGACACGTTGGTGTTTATGTAAGTACAATATCAGGTTTACTAAGGAAAGAGTGAATTTATGTTAAAAAAGTAAAAAAAAAAAAAAAAAGGTATAAACTGGTATTGTAGTGAAGCTTTTGCTGAAGAAGTATCAGCGACTTGCAAAATTGCTTCAGACTTCAGATCAGCTTCGCGTGCAATGCCAGTCAACTGGCATTGCACAGGTTTGAAGAGCGGTACTGCAACTTTCCATACACCTAGAAAAACTTTCCAGTACTTTCACTGAACTCTCTCTGAAAGGGTGTGGATGGTGGAAAAGTTTTGTGGTTTTCGAAATCGCAACCATTTAAAACCTTTACGGACTGTATTACTGGAACCTGGATCTGGAGCTCACGCATAGGAAACCAGGACAGTAGAATTAGAGACTTACTTTCAACATCTGGGTGTTGCAGATTGGTGTTCACTCCATCCCCCCCGCCCCCCCACTTTTATTTATTTTTTATTTTAGATCAGCTCACAAACTCAAATCTGACCCTACCTCCATGTGTCACTGCAGCCTCAAACAGGCTGATAATCAGCCAGTTTTAAGTGGAAAATTAAGCTGAAGCCTTATGGTGCGATGGAAAAAGATGGTGTTTTAACTTTCCTGGTGGAGGAAAACAACAGGGCACAAGGACCTGGTTGTCCTTCTTGATCACATGGCTTATGCACACACAATGATGAGGGAAAACCTGCCGTTCGGTATCCAGGAACACATCGGCTAAGACGTTCACAATAACAGGCTGGGGCTGATTAATGCTGACAGGGTCTGGCCTTTCATGGAGCCTAATGGTGTCGTGTGTCTGCGTGTGTGTGTGTGTGTGTGTGTGTGTGTGTGGGTGTGTGTGTGTGTTTGCCACTCTCACCTGTCTTGGTAGTCTTGCTCTCACCACAGCCTGAGTCTTTAGCCACAGACACTTCAGTTTGCAGCTCCTGTCTCTCCATAGAAACCGGGGGTGTGTGTGGATTAAGTAAACATGTCCTTGATCACATTATCTCCACTTTTCTTCTGTCTTACACAAAGCACATGATTTCTGCCTATACGTGTGCCGATTATGTAACACACACACAAAAAAGAAGAAAAATCTGGGTCTTCCGCACCACAAGACAGTCAATGTTTAAAATTAATTTATGTCAAAGATATTTCTGAAGAAATCCAAAAATTTGCTTTAAGTGGGTAACTTATTTGCGTTCTTCTGTCTGAATCCAATATTTATTGTGTAATGTCAGCCAACAATTGGAAAGCGAAGCTGAAACAATGAAGCTAAAGTATCATCCATTCAATTAATTTATGTATTACTTAAAAACTGTCCACACACAGATTTCCCCTCAGGATTGTGGATTATGTGGCTTTATTTATTTTTTTTTTTTTTTTTGGGGTCATTTTTAAACCATCCGTCTGCTTACAGCAGGCAAGTGGAAAGTAAACACAGCTGCATGCAGGAGATACAGGTCAGATCAGCGTCTCATTGTAACTTAAGGAAACCCGGCATAAATGCAGGCATCCAAAACCTTTTTTTCTGCCTCTTTTCCTCAAAATCCAAACGACTTTTGATGCACGCTGTGTATTACACGTAGCTGCAAGGTGATCAGTTCGAGATGATGCGATTAGGAGAGGGAAGGATGAAACAGAGCTTTGTCTCCACATCTAATCAGGATGGCAGGTATTAGAGGCCTGAGATGCATCCTGAGATAGGAATTCACAGAGCAAGAAGTACCTCTTATTCAATCATCAATGGAGCCGTTTGTTTGAGTAGAGCTCCTTCCACGTGCCCACGACACGCCGAGTCCAACAAAGAGGAAAAGCTGGAGCTTTGTTGGCCTAAAAATGATGCTATCTATTTATTAGCCCCAAAGATCCTGAAGGTAATCATTAAGACGCCAAGATTAAATATGAGGTAAAAAAAAAAATGTGTCAGTTCAAAGAGACATAAAATAATAATCTAATCAGAAAGCATGGCATTTGCATGCAATGTAAATACATTTCAACTATGTGTTAAAATGCCATAGTTTGTTGATGTAAAATATTAGTCCTGATTGACCATTTTGTGTGATGCATCACCTGGAGAAAAACACAACAGAAGAAACTGTTATAAGGAACAAAGTAAAAAGATTTTACTTCTATTAAGCACTTTTAATACACTATCCGGGCTAAGGTGTAAAAAGAGCTTTGCTGTTTTCACCTTTACATTGATTCCAAAATAAAGGTAAGATACTTGTGACTCATGGAGAATTAATTTGTGCATAGTGGCTCTTGAAGCAACGACTCTAACCTCAGTCCTCTCGTACTGAGACTCCCCAAATTCTTGAATGGATTTGGCTTAACAATCCTCTCAAAGCTTCTGGTTTCTCGTTTCTTACCACACTTTTGCTTCAACTCAGCTTTATATGGATATGTGTGGCTGCAGCACTATGTGAACAATCCGCTTCTTCCTCAGTGACATGCTGTGGCTCATCTTTCTTGTGGAGGGTGTCAGTGACTGTCTTTTGGACATCTGTCCAGTCAGCAGTGGTCTCCATGTGCAGTCAACTGACACATTTAGAGGCTCAGCAAAACCTTTGCAGGTGCTTTGAGTTCATAAGCTAATTACAGTATAACACCATTAGTTTACTTTTTTTTTTTTTAATATTCTGAGACACTTAATTTTGAGTCATTATCTGTGTGATCAAAATGATAAGAAATAAAGGCTCTAAATATTTTATTGTATGTGAAATGAATCTATGTAATATAAGTGAAGATATATATTTGGTTGACAATGGCTCAGGAGGTGGGAGTGAACTTTCTTTTGTGTCATTACCGTGATCAAATTGTTATTTTAATGACTGACAAGCTATTGACTTTGACTATTCACATTTGGTGAGACTGGATGTCTCCTTGCCACCATTCTAATCATTAGTTATCTTTTTTTTTTTTTTCACATGTGAAGAGATACTTGATCTCTTTTGAGCTTAACTGTACCTTAACATAAGCAACTATCTCATAAGGTGTAATGCTTCGACAATAATAATACGAAGTGCAAAATAAATGTATGCAAAGTCCTCAAGATATAGCAGATTTTGAGCTGGTTTATGAAAAATAATAAATATTCACAGTTATCATTGTTTCATACTGAAAGACTCCTCACTCTAACCAGAATCCTTCCCAATAATAATGATTATAAGGATTACATTAGAAGATCCCTAAGAAAAATATTATCAGAGGACTTCAGCAGCCAGCTACATGTGTCATTTTTAAAATTATCTCATTGGATGTTTTTCAAGTCAACACTAAAGTCACCAACTGTTTGCATTAACCTCCTACAGAATGCTTAGGAGGAAGGTGAGGTCGATGGCAGCATTCCTTCGAGCATTTTCTTTTCTTCGGGGAATTCATTTATAGGAAAAGACGTTGCGGATGTTATTTTTAATCAGCATTGCTTTCGTCCATTCATCAGTTTCAGTTTCTTTCCCCGTTTATGCAACAGTTTCATTTATACAGTTATGTAAGTAGCTTGGACTTCCAGAAAAGCTTGTTAAGTTTGAAATCAAAACAAGTTCAAGGTAAGAAAGAGCTGACAATTTAGACTAAAAAAGATACAATTTATTAAAAATGATTTATTTTTATGAAATCATGATATTGTACGGTCCATAGTGAGTAATACATTCCATAATGCCATTGAAATCATCTACATGTAAAAGTTTTGTATACTTGACTGTATTGCATTTATTTCATCTACATAAAAAAAATGATGTAAAAATATAAATTTATGAAGTTGTCGAAATCTCTCTTCAATAGCTTAGCTGTATCAGGAAGTTTCCATCCATAGACTATTTTTAAACACAAATGTAACTTTATAATAACATTTACGATCAGAATTTTAAAACCAAAATCCCAGTTTGAAGTATTCACACCAAGTCAAAAATGCCACAAGTCATCAATGCTGGAGAAGCAGAGCAAAAAGCGCAAAGCAAATCTAATTTCCTACCTTTAATCAAATGCTCGTCCAGCTGCAGAGTGGTGTTTATGTCTGCCTGTTGCCATCACTGCTGACCATACGGGGCTTTGGGTTCGTTTTCAGCGGGTTCATTGTTTCTTCTCTCTACATGTACATTAACCACCGGGCCTCTATGAGCACTTAGATGTGAGCTGGTTGTACTTTTCCACTCATCTCGCAGCTCAGTGGTACTTGCGATTCACAGTTCACGTGTGCTCAAACCAAATTAGTAGACTCTAATAAAACAAAAGTAGAAAAACACCAGTGGGCTCCATCAAATATACACGGAGAGTAAACCTACAGGACTAAAAATAAAACTACAAATATTATTTTAAAAAAAGCAGAATGCTGAGATTTTTTTAAAGCTTTGAGCAGAAATTACCATTTTCTGTCTGCACAATCTCACCTAATCCAGTAAATCTCTGGAGATAATTATGATTCAGATCTTCTGAAAATTGGCTACATTACATTTTTGGCTATAACATTCATGACGAGTTTTAAAAAGTGCACATTATTGGTAAGCAAAAAGTTACAAAGACCTTTGAATAATACTGCACTTAATTCATTTAAGAACTATAAACAATAATGTTTTGCTTATATCAGACGCAGAACTGATGTCGCACAATGATGCCATGCTCTCTATCGTTTGTCATTTTCATTTTCTTAAAAGTAAACTCAAGCTGGAAAAGATTGTTTCACTTCTACATATGTTATACTTGCTTTATTAGACTTCTGGAAAATGTCAGACAACTATTGAAAAGCGTCAGATCGAAAGACAGGCAGATTGCATAACTTGCGGTTTGTCAGCATTTGAAGAGGTCTGTTAAGCAAAACGCCTATTCTGGAATGTACTAGAAAAACCTGTTTCTACAGTTACTTATGAGTTACGTTATCCCTCCAATGACAACGTCCCAAACGTCATCTTGTTTGATCAGTCCGGTCGGTGCCTGCACAGGTTTATAGTTTTGTTTTATTTCTGAGGTTTTTGTTTAAGAGCATTTCAGTGTCTTGCAGATGGTCTATTTTTTTTTTATTTATTTTTTTTTGACTAACCTTTTGGTTAAGCAGCAGCCTTCACTTATTCATCATTAAGCAAACATTGCAACTTGAGACTTACTCTGACATCTTTGTGTGTAATTCACAGTGACAGCAGCAGTTGTCTTTCCATTCCCATCTTCTTTATGGATCACAAGCTCTTAACAGCATCCAGTCAGTCCGAATATGCTGAATCCGAATGGAAAAAGATCATCAACTTATCAATCTACTGTTAAACAGTTATATGCTTTTGTTTTATTGCATGTAGAGTCATTACATTAGCCTTTCATTTTTCTATCAACTCTGAGTACTTAATCCTGTTGCCTTTATGTTTTTTAGTGAAATTGTTTAATATAGATCATTTACACACGGTAATAATTAAACAGTTTAAAAAACATACTGTTAATATAATACACATGGTATTTGTAATATTGATAATAATGTTGCAATAACTACTGCATGAATAGAGGTTATTGCACTGTCTAGAACTTGACAAAGGCATGTCAAGCGTCTCTGCCTTGGGAAGATGCACAAACGAATAAAATAGCCCAAAAATCTGATCATAGATTTTCTGGTTATTTCCCATAAGTTGTAAGGTGATCTGCACCTTTCCTGAGCCAGATGCCAAGGCAGACACACACTCTGGTGGTGATTTAAGCTCCTCTGAACTTGTACAGGCCAGCTGACATTTGACCTCGTGATTCTACACCCATCTCAAGCTTTCAGATAGAGTTTGTAACTTTGACAAACAGGGTTTTTTTTTTCCCATTTTGTTGCTGGAGGTTTCTCAGTTTGCTTCTTTGGATCTGTCAGACTCTTCCCTATAAAAAGCCTGAAGAAATTTGCAGATGAAAATGACTCCTACAGGGAACAGATTCATCTTTTTTGACCGTCTTGCTCTAAAATGTGTGAATATGTCAAGAATTATTCATGAAAAGGAATTTTTTTTGGATGAAGTCTGAGTTTCCTTTGGCGTTTTGTATTCGTTTCAAAACTTTCTGCACAGTCATGGAAAGAGCAGCATGGCCCAGACAATTCCAGGAAGACTGCAGCATGCAGCCTCGCTAGCCACACACACGGAAACGCCTTGACTGAAGGATGAAATATATATTTTCAGAAGCTATCTGAGGTATCAAGTAGCGGCACAGTTGTCCAGCCCTTCCTGCAACAGTAGTGCAAATTCTCCCAGCCCAAGTGGAATCTTTGGATGACACCAAAAACGGGTCATTGGAGTCTAAAAACGGACGTCGGCCCTCCAGAAGTCATTGTCTGTTGTCCGTCACACCCTTTTTCCCTTTCGCACACAGCTGCTTTTACACGAGCGGGATGACAGCTGGCTGCGGGGAACGTGCACGATACCGAGCTCATGATTGTGCGGAACCACAAAGAGCTGTGGGAAATTCCAGCCGGGAGGTTTGGGAAGTGATGATGAGCGGTTGATGAACACTCGGTATCTGTCAGCTATTAAAACAATGAAGATTACTGATAATTCCCTTTCTGTTCATATCCCTAAAAATCCCTGATTTTGGAGCATTTTCCATCTTACTACTCTTTGCTTTAATGTTGTAATTTTATAGACTAGTAATTATGAAATATGCAAAAGCAACACCTGGAAACCATTCTTCCTGATAAAACAAGATTATTCGAAAGTGCCTTGCAAAAGTAGCATGATTCCTTGATCACATTTTGTCAATGTACAACCAAACATTTCACTGTATTTCACTGGGATATTGTGTGACGGACCAACATAACATAGAGCACAATTGTGAAAAGAAAGTAGATATGATTTTCAAAATCCTCATCAAATAATAATCTCTACCATGTGGTGTGTACTAGTATCAAAGATTTAAGATTTTGCAAGAGCAGAAATAGAATCGAAATTCACATTAAGAAATAACCTGTTCGACTTTGTGGAAAAGTTTTCTACTTTGGTGCATCAGTGCAAGACCTGAACCAGGAACAAGGAAAGACAAAGTCACCTGCAAATCTTTTAACGTCAAAAATATAAACAAGAAAGAAATGCTGCAGGAAACCAGAGCTGCCGGATGTTTGTTCGTTAAAAGGATTTGTGCCATTAGTGTTCCCATGTTAACACTCGTAACAATTCATAACTTCCTTCTGTGAGATGATCTTGGGGGCCTTGAATATTTCCATAATGGAGAGCTGTGGACTAATTATACATATATTTCCTAACTTCAGGAAAAAAGATAGAAGGAATTGCCGGATTCAGATCCTCTGGCTAATTTCCTCTTAAATGGTCCCTTGGTGACCAAAACTAAGCAGATGGCAAAACAAAATCAAAAGTAGTTCCTGGTTCCTGTAACTTACTTAACATCTGTCCTGATGTAGGTAAGTTTGACCTCCATCAAAGTGCATTGGTAGCAATGTTCCTAGTTTTGCTACAGTCAGTCAGTAAAGGCATTTTGCATAAAACGTGTAAAAGGCCCAATAAAACCAAGCTAAATAGATAAATATTAAGCTAGTTGCATATAAGTGGTGTATAAAGTGAACTGTTTTGATGAATTAGTTGATTTTTGAAGGGCAAATGTTAATATAGTTATAGCCAGAAAAAAAAAAAACCTAATAATCTTATTAGTTATACATGTAAATAACTATTTGCCTTTATATTGTTTTTCACAGCAAATGAGGGATTTTGGTTGTAAAATATCTGCTCATCTCAACGTGAGAGTACGTCACCGTAGCTGCAGTCTGAGTATTCTAAATTACTTTTAAGTGACTTATTAGAGCCAAGATTTCGCTATAGGTGGACCTGCTGCTGATGGACTAGTAGAGTTTGAATGGCACGATGAGAATATCTTAGTAATAGCATTTTTACTGCTGCATTACTGTGGTGCAGTTTTGCTAATATAAAATATTCTGGTGATAGTCATTTAGAGATCTGTAACTGAAGTTCTGCATGCTCATCAGGGTAAAAGTGCTTGTTAGAACCAGAGGACGTATTATGTCTTACCGAAAGCAGTCTTAATTCTTGTGTTTCAAATTACGGTTTTCGTCACGAGTGACCACTCTCCTTTGTGTTAAAGACTGGTCACATATGGTCAGACTGGGCTCACAAGAGAATGCTTTTAAATCCTTCTGTAGGGTTCCAGTTTAACAATTCTCCAAGACAATGCACTCAGATAGCGTTTCTTCTGACTTTCTCCACTTCACTGGATTTGTCTTAAGATCTTTTTCGATGCATGTTGAAATTGTAGGATGCACTAAATGTTCATTTCCTTACAAGAAAGGGTACACTCTAAATTTGCTAAAACGATGATAAGAGGATCACAAATTATTAGAAAAAAACTTTCAGACATTTTTCACATTGAGCTGTAACAACAGCGTTTGAGTCTAGTTCCTCACTCTAACATCAATAAAGGTCTACAGACCATTCTGACAGGTTTCTTATTTATATCTTCTTTTTTTTTTACATTTCATCGCCTTGGTATCTTTGACTTCTCCATTACTTGCTCAGCATCCATTTTCCTGACATGAATTGAGATGAATTGTGTGAAAAAGGCACTCCGGGTCGCTCTGGGGACACCCTTGAGAGGTATTGCTGTCCAACTCATGACTCTTTCTTCTGCAGCAGGGAACAATGGAAGGAACCAGCTGCTGTGGGAGTTGGTGTGACACGGTAGAAAAACTGTTTACATGCAGCAGGCCACTCAAATCAGGCCGGACGTTGGCCTACGTCAGGACTCCGAAGGTTTATTGCTGTTTGGTCCTGCAGAGCTGAGTGTGATGCAGAGAAGTTCAACCTTCTTCACGTGTTTTTTACATTCTTCTTTAAGCTTATCAGTGTGAATGATAGCTGTAGGTCATAACCCCTGTATGTGACCCCACAGTTTCTATGGTACGTTTAGTTTTGGATTCAGAAAGGGCAGCTCAGAAGCTTCTAAATCTTCTCCAAGAACACAAAGACAACTTATCCAGAAGGTCAAAACAATCCATAGACACTATCTACACACTCCAGGCCTCACTTGCATTAAGGTCAGTGTTTGTGATTCAACAAAAAGGAAGAGACTTTGGAAAAAAAAATGCATCAGTATTTGGCTTCAGAAGCCAAAAGCACTGCAACAAAAATATCCATCTCACATTTGACCAAAAAGTTGGTCTTGAAGACTTTTTTTAAAATGTGCCTTGATCCCGCAAGAGTAAAACTTTTTGAAAGGCGTGTATCCCATTACATCTGGAATAAATCTAAAAGAAAATTCCTGAAAAGATCATAACAGGTGTCAAAACTGCTGTCTAGGCTGCTCTCTGCTTCAGGAAATGGAGGTAGTGGTGTAATTAATGTAACTGTGAATTGTTCTCTCTACCAGAAAATACTAATAGTTCTTTAGTTCAAGCACACTTTGGTTATGCAGCAGGTTCAAGGTCCTGAGAACGTCAGAAAGCCTCTGAATTGCTCAAAAATTACATAACTAAATGATTCAAGGTTTCTGACAGTCTATTGAGATGCAATATGACTGAATAAAACATTTCTGCAAAAAAAAAGAGATATGCATAATTTCTCAGCAGAGATGGAAAAGTTGTTTTTCATAAATTCTTGATGGTAGTTGTTGCCGACAAGGGCATCAAAACCACTTATTAGGTGTTGAGGCAATTGCATTGTCAATAAGCACAAAACTGAAGCTGAGCCAAACTACTACATGTGATGCAGTTCAAGACGCAACAACATTTGAATAATAAAAGATCTTCCTCTCTGGTAATTTTTCTACAATAATGTTATGTCTTTCAAAAACACTCGTCTTGCTCAATTTTGGTTAAACCAAACGACATCTGACCAGTGACTAATTTATCAGCTCCCTCCCAGAAGTACCATGTAGAAGCCCTCTTCTTTGCTGCCCTCGGTGTTTGTTTACAGTTTGTTGTTTGTCGGCAGGCAACCGTCCCACTTTATAGTAGGTAAATATTGTTTGTCACCTTCCTCTTCAAGGTTCAATTTAAAAATAGTTCCCTTTAAATTGGTCTCACTTTAAGCCCAGAGTTAAGAGCACAAGCCAGAGATACCCAGGCTTCAAATGCTCTGGCCGGTGTTTCCTAACCGCCTATTTAAAGACTGATTGGCATTAGGAATCTCTGAGATTGCAGGCCTCCCCGAAAATGTCCCATCTTTACGATAAACACGTGTGTGGTCTCCTCTGTTTTCCAACCATCACTCTGTCAGGGGAGAATATTGGAAAAAAATCGGAGTTTGGCTATTAGGATTACAAATCAATAAAGGCGCTCGTAGCAATCACACAGAGGGTCGCTAATATGAATAAGCAGGATGCTGGGTTCACATGCAGAACAAAGCAGCCTGGAGAAGAGAATAGAAGAGAACAGAAATATCCTTTGTCGTTTCACAGTGGGGAAATCCAAGTGTCACAACAGCAATTAATTTGAGTTTAACGAACATGCATACTCACACAAAGGTAAAAATAAATAAAATAAGACTGTGCATTAAGGGCAAATTCACAACATAAGTAAAAAAAAAACAAATACTCAGATTATAAGAAAATGTGCAACTGAGTACGAGGAGTTAAAGAACGAAAAATATATAAAACATACCTAGAGCTCAGAGACCTCCAGTTGATTTAGACCCCAGAGATATGTTCACAGTCACAAACCTTGATTTGAAGATGCGCAGTGATTTTAAACTGAGCAGTTAAAAAGGGGCCACTGTCAAGTTTAGTTTTTATCATTTTAAAAAAAATTAGGAAAGGCCAAATCAATTGTTTGAAGGCAACAGTTTGAAACAATAACCCACACCTTCATTTCATCATGACAGGATGAATGTAATTCCCTCCATCTAAGAGTCAGCCAGCCCTCATAAGTCGTCAGCCGGGGCAAAATGCTGCTGCACATCTTTAAACAGGAAGTGGGACACGTAAAAGAGAACACATTACCCCTGGTCTGGCTTCTGAGTTCATTTTAAAATTCTTTTGGGTATTTTTAAGGTTTTAAACAGCCTTAAACGGCCTTATGTAAGAGACTCTCTCTGTTAAATAAGGCGGTCATTTAGGTCTGCTGGTCAGCTGTGTGACTTAGCATTAGCTGGCATTTGGATTAATATGATCTAAGTTTACAGACACTTCACACTCTCGAAATCTGATTTCAAATTCAAAAATACTTTACTCAATGAAAGGGAAATTAAATATTGTTGTAGCTCATATTGATTAAAATTCTTCAAAGACTTATTGTAGGCAGAGACGTCTGTTGGCAGGAATGATCTCTTGTTGAGGTGTGGTACAGAAATCTGAAATATTCCCCTGGGTGTTTCAGGAACCAACCCGTTTGACTAGCTATGTCTGTTCAGCAGTTGAAACCTTGAAGAGTGATGCCCACTGTTCACTGTTCATGGAAACAGTGGTGAACCTTCCCTGAAGTGTCCGACCTACCAGAATTACTCCAGGAACTCATCAATAACTCATCCAGCAGGTTACAAATGGTATAGGCTGATTGTTAAACATGGTGGTGGCAGACTGATTGTCTGGGTCTGATTTGTTTCTTCAGAAACCAGGTGTGTTACAGTTATCAACTGGAAAACAAATTATACGTGTTAGCAGAAAATCTTAAAGTAAGATTTGTGGTTTGCAACCTTAAAGTGAAGCACACCTAGGGTGTGCAGCGGGGACAATAATCCAAACCACGGCAAAATAATAATAATAAAAAAAAATGCATAACACTTTTTGTTTCTGTGTAAGTGTACATTTGGTATCTACATACAACCTGCATGTCTGACATGCACATAGTTTTTCAATCCATATGGCACAGCATGGCTTGCAATGCAATATGCTAATATCACTATAGACCTGTAAGTACTTCATGATTCCTTTTAGTGATGGGTTGCTACATTGTTACCCTTTTCCCTTTCATTCACTGACAACCTCTAAGTCACCCGCTGATATGGTCAGTTGTTTTAAAGCCTCATCAGTTGAACTCTGTGTGATGATGTTGTTGAAAGCTGCCTCTTAACATTGTGTCAAACTCATTCATCAAAAACAATATCATCCCATCTGTCTTCAATGCCATTTGCAGGACGTTAAATAAAAAAAAAGAAAGAAATACTCCAGAGGATTTGAAAGAGCACAGTGTCAGATTCAGTAAATCCAAATTTAACTCTATTTTGCCTTTCACAAGTCGGAAACAAAGTGTAAACAGGGAATATGATCAGCCCCGGCTTTGCAGATGGAAAAAATGTGATGAGTCAAAGCAACACAAGTGTGTGTGGGGGGGAAGAAATCATCTCTAGTCCCTTTTTATCCACTCAGCAACTCCAGTTCGATGTTTCAATTTAGCCCTGAGTCGCAGCCAGTTGTGCTGTGTGGTCCCGAATAAAACAGAGGAAGCCTGAGTGGAAACAAAGCACGGCAGCAGACATACGATACTGTGGAAGGACAATGGGGAAAACCGTAGGAGGCTTCCAACACTTTCCCCCAATTCACTCGTTCCAAAACTGAAATATCAATGTGGATTCTCTGCATTAAACTTGGAATTGAAATTTCATTTTGCTTTGAGCCACTGTGAAGTTCTCATAGAGATGATGAATTTTAGGTTTTTATGCCATCGCACCAGCAAACTTTCCACGTCTGGGATTTTGCATAGTAAGTATGCAAGCACAGTATAGTAGTGTATTAAGAATAATAGTATGCATTTTTAACTTGAATTTTAATTTTAAACTTTTTCTGTATGTTGCAGTTTGACAACCATCCATCGTCTTATGTAGATTGTAGAGCTTAAAGCAACAGCGCAACATTTTCATTGAGACAAAATTGTTGATTGTCTGAGAAGACCCAAAACAAACTTACAGTTTAGTAAATCTCTGGCCTGTTGGCAAAAACTTTCTGCTTAATTTTTCCCCCTGATAATTCATTTATGATTTATTGGTGTGCACTTTTGAACTGAAGGAGGGCTTATGCCAAGTGTCCTATCATCATTAGTAGCAGCAGAAGCTAAACAGATAATAAGTATGTTTTCAGAAAATGCAGTTTCACTTTAAGGGGAAAATGAAAGCTCTTCGGAGAAACTGTTTGGCTGTTTACCAAGAAAGTATAGAGCTTTGTATGAGATATAACTGACACATTCTCATAGCAAGATTCTTGGCTGAGTTACAAGGAAGCAGTGATGGTTTATGAGTGATTTTTGACGCTTATTAGATATCTGTCCCCGTCAAAAGAAAAAAAGAAGTTTTCAAGAAATAGACCAGGAAGTTCATAATGGTTACGGGATGAGGAGGAATTGGTAGAAAAAGATAAATTAGCTAACTTGTCACAGTAAGAAATTCAAAGAGAAGTAGTTCTAAAATATCTGTCTTTTTGAAGACAAAATGTAATATTTTCAAGCAGATGGCAAAAATATCAAGGTGACATTCATCAACAAAACCGTTTCTATGGTAACAGAAATGAGAAAACAACCCAGAGCACCTGGTTTTAACTGCTGCACCCATAACAAGGTGAGCTGGCCGGCAAGGGAACGGTTACAGTACCTGTCAGAACAATGATGGCAGTTTGACTCTGAGAGCGGTATGTCGGAAAGACAGAGAGATAAGAATGGTAAGAGATGGAAAGAAAAGTAGAGACACAAGGATGGATACTTTTCTGGTATAGTTACAGCAAATGGTAAGAACAAAAAGGCCTGGTGTTTATTTTACAAAGCTGGTCGAATTCTGTTCCTGAGGAGTCATTTTAACGCTTGTGTCTAGAAATTGGGTCCAACCGACCCCACACACGTAAAACTTGTATCATTTGCCACAGTCCTCTACGTTTGCCTCAGTCCTCGCACACACAAGGGTTAAGGGTAAGACATTGAATTTTATTTAAGTTATTGTTTTCATTAGCAAAAATTGATTTGATGTCTTAAAATATAACCTGTTTGGTTTTACTTTGGTTTTTGAGCACGTCGAGGCTCCTGGTCACTATTCTGTTTGGATTAGAAATGCACATTTTGTCATGTTTGGTAGTAAACGAGGACCCAAGTGCAGACGGCTTGCCAATGAAAGTGACTTTCATAGATGATGAACAAAAGGAAACTTACAGTTATCAACGCTGGAGATCAAGGAGCCAAAGCACAGAGAACAATGACGATAAACAAACTTCAACGGAAGTAGCCAGAGGAAAACAACGAAACCAAAAAATAAGCTATAAATACACTGATCAAGGAGTGGAAAATGACAGGGGAGCCGAAAAGCTTATCAGAAAATAATATGGTAAAGCTGGGGGAGAGTGGAGGGGGAGGGAAATTAGTAAATTAGTAGATGGATGTCTACTAATGGCGTTTCAAGCTCTGAAAACTAAATGTGCAAATATCTGCTTTTCCAACACCAAAAACAAAAAATGACAGCTTTTCCAGCGCTTACAAAAGTTACTTTTTTAAGACACTTAAGCTTCTGTTAAACTTCAGAACGTCATCATCATCATCACACTGGCTGTCATACTCCATTTCATAGACAGCAGAGAATGTGGAAGTACCAGGCCTACTTGTTTAGCTTTCGATCAGCTGTTTGCATCAGTAAGTCAACGGCTGGATTTGGGACAAAGGTCTCTGTAGTGAGCTGGACTAAATGGTGTGCAGGTGAGAGGCAAGAGTCAGGTTGACAGGAGATGTACTTGTATATTATGATATTCAAATATAAAAACCCTCTTTCACATGCAGCACTACTCAAGCACAATGTAAGGAACTAGTGAAAGGCCTTCTTAACGTTGACGTAATTTGGGAACACAACTGAGTTTTATGTTCCAGCGTTAAAAGCGGTTCTGACCAACCTTGTCTTTTTCTCCATCAAACAGCAAATGTTTAACAGTTTCACAAGCCTGCCAACAATGTCCTGTGCTGTTTGACTGACCTCCAGTTTCCATAATCCAAGGAAATCTGACTCGATATGTCCTCTTTGCTGGACACAGAAACAACGTACATCATTTCCTCTTTGCTGAGCCATTGAAGAGAGGACTACAAAATGCTCCTGTCAAAACTGACATTTTTCTCTGTATGATGCACATTCCACCTTCTCGAAAATATGTTTTCCTGATGTCAACTCAAAATCTTTTCATAAGCAGAATATCTTCCTCGCATAATCACGTAGGATGTCCATATTTTGCTTGTGAAAGGCTAAAAAGAAAAACATTACTCTGCGATGGCTTGATGTTGTTCCTCCTTTTAGTTCCTCTTTCCGTTTGTTGAGTGGACCACTGGGTCCTCCGGTCCTAGCTGCATCTGTTTTCATTATCAATTGCCTGCACTACTCCCTGATCCTATTGGTTTGCTAATAAAAACCTGGATGACTGAAGTTTTTAGTACCTGCATAACAGGCACCGTTTTTGTCCGCCAGAGTGGGATTATCACGGCATATTCTGCACCACATCTCTGTGCGTTCATCAGTTATTTGAAGCCAGCTGACCTCCAGCGACCACTTTTCTGAGAACACGGACTTCTTTTGTGGCTCAGGCTCAGTCTAAGCCTTTCTTTGGAGGTGGAGGAAAACCAAATTAATTGCTTAATGGAGCTTGCTTCGTTGACATTTTGATGAAGTTCTAAAGCAATGGCTCCTGGGCCTGTCCTGCACCCATCTGTCCTCAAATCTTAGGTATGCTATTAAGTAACATTTCATCTGGTACCTTTTGTATGTTTGTTTGTTTTCTATTTTTTAATGGCACATGAGCACCTGCACACCACCTATTTGCATCTCTGGATACAATTTTTGTCAGTTCTGAGTAGAGATGTCTCTCCTTTCTCTCGTTTGCTCTGCCCGTCTGTGATGCTTTGAACTAAAAAACATGTCAAATACTCCATCACACTTTTGCATCCTACATCAAACTGTTAAACTGTTTGCATCCTGTTCATCTGCAGGGCAATGAGAGACTAAATATATTGACCTGCTAGTACTGATATTATTGTGAACTAACAGCTAGTTTCATCTTAGACATTTATGTTTTACGCGTGGTATCTATGAGTTGATGAACCAGTGTTTCCTTTAAACCTGCTTGCACTCACTTTCTTAACAAGTAGGGAAAAAAACGGAAAAGCAGTGTGTGTGCCCTACGTGCAAGACTACTTACATTTCTATGCTTCCATAATGAAATGCAGCCTATAGGACACCCCTCCTGCCCCCCACCCATCACTCCCCGACCCTCAGGGGATGCCAGCCTAGATCTATAAGTTGTTTACATTTCAAAGCTAATAGGGGGGGGCTTGTTCAGGCCATTGACCTGCAGTGACACCGCACACGTAGTGTCCGGTAAGGTCATTCAGAGACACCTTCATGTTGTCCCTTAAAACACTGAGACGACCTCTTGTCACCGGGTAGGGTTTCTGGTGCATCTGCATTGTTGGACAGTGGAGCTAATCCTCAGTTCCTACACCGATGTGAGTCCACAGCGTCAAAGCAGCCCCTTTAAGCCAGCTCAGAGTAGTGGATCAGGTTTTCAGCACGTACCGAGTCGCCTGCGTGAAGGTCAGCACGGACAGCCGGTGTTTACCAAATGCAACGTCGCACGGGTCATTTTATGCAAAAGAAATGCCAAACCACACTAAAACGTCGACACATTTAGAAGTCATCCTGAATGTTTTGATATTTGGATTGTTCTTGTAATTTAGTCAGCTAAAATGAATTCTTTGAACAACAATTCCTACGCTAATACAAACAAATAAAATACTTATTTTATTAACACTCAAATTAGAAGATTCTAGATCTTGTTTTTACAAATCCAACATTTATCTGATGCAATGGCATCCTAAAATTGCGAAAACTAAACATTAGCAACGGTGTTTAACATCTGTGCAATAGCTGAGCTGATTATGACATGTTTTGAGATCCAAAACTGGGGGAAAAAAGCCTCAAAGGGAGCAAAATTAATTATTAAAACGCTTCCTCAAGCAGTTGCATCTGTTTTTAGCAAACAGATGCGGTAAGACTACAAACATCAAAAGCTCAATGACCCTGGTGATAGTTCTTTGTGTTGTACATAAAATTGATATTCGAATGTTAAGATGGCTTTCTGTGTTCAAACCAAAACCAGTTGAGCCGTTTGTGTGTATTTTAAACTTCTGTATAGTTTTGTCACGACTGTTCAGCTTTACATGCAACTTGGAGAGATATGACTGCACCTCGAAAACAGACTGCGAAAAGGTTTCTAACAAAATTCTAGGTGTACTGGAATAGTTTTTACAATTTGGTGTCAGTGTCACAGCATTTTGGATTGGAATCCCACAATTTCAAGTAAAACAATATTTGCTAACCAGAGTATGCTAATTCGGGTGCAAGATTCTTTTACAAATATTTTTTTAAAATATTTTAGAGAAAACAACACCTGCATTATCATAGCAATGTTCTATTTTAAGAAACATGTTAATGCTCACTGTCAATTGAATATTATTTTGTCATCTTTATCAATTTGGCATTGATGTTTCATTCTTTCATTTTGTTGACATTTTGTGGTTTTCTTTTTTTAATTAGTATTATTTGATCCCAACACAAGCAATGTTGTCTGTGTGCAATTTTTTCAGATAAAAAATTTTTTTTATTTGCATTTTCCTTGTTCAATATGTCTGCTGATGTCTGCAGATTATGTTTTGTAAATCATTAACTTCATAGAACTTCATAGAACTAAATGTTCCTCCTACCCAGAATAGCTGTAGCAACATTTTCCCCCTTTTTTTGAGTGTTTTAGCCAAATGAGTGACCTACAAGTTGTACAAGCTCACATATTTTCAAAGTGTTTTAAAAATATTATGTATATGCATTTTTTTTTTCAAAGAGCAAGTGCCATGCATTTATTTTATATTTACAATCAATTGTAAACCAGTGTAATCATGTGTAGCATTCAGTGACATGAAATATTTTTTGCTGCAACTGTGATTTCAGGTAGCTGCAGGATCCAGCTGCAAGCTGACTATTATTTACACGAGTGTGAAGAAATGACTGGTTAGAAGGAGGCGGGGTAGCAGAGGCTGGACATGTCATGTGCAGGCCAGAAGATGGGAAACAACAGCTGAACCTGCGGGTGCCAGATACCCACACAATAGCTAGCAGGCTGGATAGAGGGGATGTGGCCTTTTGTCAGGGTGGGGCATCTGTTTGGCAATGGGGCACATCACGTAGGCACAACAGGAGCATCAACAACTTTGGAGCAAGCAAACAGGTCCGGACACGTTTGGGGGCATGCAGAATTAAAGTTTCTAATATAGGGTTGTTGAAGGTGTGGTGCCAGAGTTCTCCGTAACATTAGAAGAAAAAAAAAATTAACCTGAAAAAGTAACTTAACCAAGCCTATTCCATAGAGAGGAAAAAACCCAATAGATCTTAAATACTTAAAGATATGGTGAGGTAAAGAGGCAAAATTTTAAAAAAGAAGGAAATAGGCCCATGATTGTAGTATTTAAAGTTTGCATTGTCATGGGCTGGCTCTGAAGATGCTCATTTGAAACAGTGTTGTCTCCAAAACCCTGGAGGATTGTTTCACAGGGGACTAAACTGAACTGCCGCCATAACAGAAAGTGGCTCAGACTTTTAGTACTAGAAGTACTCGCTCAGACTACTATTGCACTGGAGTCAAGGGCAGCCATTTTCTTCCATTATACATGTTAACAATTTCAACTTTAAAATTGTGATAAACCAGAAAACCAACAGCAAGAGAGAGGTGTGTTTGTGCAAATCCAGGGATTAAAACTTCCAACTCTGATCATCCTGATTTCGATGAGCCTCATCAGATCACTGTCGAGTTCAGGTCCAGAGCCGCTCATCCCTACGGCGGGCGCTCAGCCAGAAATTCGACTTTAGTTGGCTCTGCTGCTGTTGCATCACACATTGTTTTAGTCATTTCATAATAATCTGCACTTCTTTTAAGTTTAAAATGCCTTCCAAGCTGTGTGTCAGGAGTGGGGCCTTGGTGGGTGTATCTGTGTGTGAAGGAATGTGGCGACTAAAGTGAAAGGAATACATTTTTCCACTCAGGAGTTTGATAGGGTCTACAATAGTTGGCTGAATGATAAAGAAGCTGGGTTTTCCTGCAAGTATCACAGTTTTTTTTTTCCACTTATATTTAGTTGTTAGCAGATTTAGGAGGCTTCACCTCTTTGTTTCCCTCCAAGCTCCATCAAACACCCTCTTTCTGGCCGTCGGCGACGGGAGCAGGAAGCATTTTGTTGTGCACAGGATGCTTCCTGAATGCAACTCTCCCACTCGGGTCGTAACTTTAACACTTCGTCTTCCGCTCACAGTCACTTCCGTTTTGGTAGTCACTTCCTGCGTGGACTGCGGGAACAACGTGCCCTCTGACAACGTGGCAAGATTAAACATGTAAAGCAACACGACCTTCAACAAGTTACAGCTCACCAGAGGCTTTTACATTCAAGCTTTTGTTGAAATTGTCCATAAGTAATTACAGGAAGAATTGTTTAATCTAAATCTTTACGTTTATCTCCTAACAAGGAGTCCAGAATCTGAGTTCAAGGTTTACTTTATCATCAAGAGGTCTGGGACCAAAAATAACTAAATAATTCTTATTAATTAAAATGCAGAAAAAAAAGGTCTGAGCTGAATTTTTTTTAAGCGCCACAGTAAGAATAACAGCTATGAAAGTGTATACAAAGAGTTGCTTAGTGAATGAACAATAGTCAGTCTAAAAATTAGAGCAAGATCCCCAGAGTTATCCTATCATATTGTTTATATTCTATTTTATTTATGAATATTTCACATTAGGCTATGAGAGACATTTTAAATTGCACCGTTTGCTTTTTGTGAATACATAAAATGACCTTTTTATGGCCTTCTTCACATGTTGCGTAATCTGGCAAATCTGTGCACTTCTCTGGAGATATTTGGTGCTGAATGGTCAGATTTCAAGAACAAAAGAAATTGTCAAACTTTTCAGTGGCGCTCACAATGGAGCACACCAGAAAAACCAGCCCCCGATTTAGGCCAAATGTGGGAAAAGGAAGCTCGTTGAAATGGCTAAATAAAACAATGACGAGCAGCACGAGCACACGAGCTGCCGTTTGTGATTCCCAATGATATCTTGGGGTTTATTCCAGGGAATTCCCTCTATTTCCAAACTTCCTGACCGGAAGCCGGTTCTCAATACAAGAAGAGGTGTCACGTCTGTCGCTATATTTGAAGATGAAAGGAAGCGGGCGATCAGTCATCATTCTTTCATTCAAGTCCATCAAGAACTGATGAGCTGTTGTTCAGCAGAGAGACGGCTGAATGGGACGTCTGAATGCAGACGAGCAGGAAGTGGCCCCTCTTCCACCTTAGCCTGACTCATCTGTCCTGTTTCTGCAGACAGGAGCAGGAAAAGCTATATAAACACTTCTGGGATGAGATGAGGGAGGGGGGGAAACAGGATGTTTTCTCTAAGTTTTAGATCCTGTTTTTTTTCCCCCTTCTACCAAATAATCCGGACTGTCACAGGTGTACGGGCAGGTTCCATGCTTCTCCTCCTCCTCTGGACACAAACCCAGGACTTCCCCCCTCATGAAGCCTTCCTTTCGTTTGGTCCTCTTGGCACGGTGGATTTATTGGCCACCTGAAGAGATTTACAAAGACAGGGCAGATCAGGGATTTTCGTGAGGAGTTTTCTTGGCTTATATAACACATTTTCCCCCCATTATCAGGAGAGAAAATCCATCCATCTGCATGTCAGGCTGTAGAGCTGGCGGCTTGAACCGACTGCTATTTTCTGGAGGGGTGAAACAAAGGGTCAGGTGAGATTTTATGGAATTGCAGTCGCCATTGGAAGCTGCGGAGGTAAAATAATCCCTCGTTTCTGCAGGCCGGACCTGACTAGATGGAAGGGCTGCTTATCGTCACAAAGAGGCATAATTCTTCTCCCCCCCCCTCCACATCCAGCAATGAACCTGAAACTCACATCCCCTCCTTAGAAGAAAGCACTAAAGAGTGGTGGAGCTGCCTTTCATTATAAATCATTCTCTAGTTTTTAAGTGCACTGCTCAGAAGAGTTTCCATTACATCATCAGCTGTCGGTATGGAAAAGCCAGTCGCTTATAGAAAGAAATTCAAACCAGCACAGCAGCAGGGTGGCAGGCTTGCAAGTGAGGAATCTCGTGCTCTTGTTTGATAAGACCCCCCAAATCCTCAAACGTCACGGCGCTTTGTAAGAAGTTAACCCCGGGTCAGTGGTTTTTAGCTTTTAGAAATGTGGGCAACAACACATCGCTTTGTTTTCAGTCGTGCGTTTATATTTAAGAGTCATTTGTGTAAAGTTTAAACTTAGCATCATCCAGCTGTTTGTGTGAAAGTTTCAGATGTTTGTTAGAGAACAGCATAGAGAACAAACGGCACCGTTTGTTCTTCATGCTGGACCAACGGTTTGAAGAAGGTGAAGCAAGCTGCAAATTTAACACAATAAGAAAACAAGACGTTGTCTTTGCTTCCTGTACACCACATGCGCTCAGTGGCACTGAAGCTCAATTTACAGTTAGTTGTACATTTAGTGCGATCAGAACCAGCAGTAGTTTCCGATATGGATCTCTTGCCCCGGGCGCCAAACCAGGCTAGAACCGCACATGGTCGGGCCTAAACTGGATTACAGAGCTAATTTAAAACACATTTTGAGATTCATAAAACTGTTATTCTAATTCTGGAAAAACAACAAAAAAAGTATCTATTATTATTACTTTTGTCTACTAACTTGCGTAATTCTGCAGAATTGGCTTTGCTGGTTAAGTGGCTGCATTTGGCTGTTTGTGGGGGCATCAAAAAAATGAGATCAAGGCGAGAAACACGTCTAAACGCAGCAGCCTGACTATTGTGATCGTTCAAGCGCACTCAGAAAACCTACTGCAACTTTATTAATCGTGATGGAAAATTCGTCCACTCACCAATAATCAGTCATTAATTAATGGGACAAAAGCACGGTAAAAGTACAACAAAAGATAAGCACAAACAAACTAAGCACACATTGTTTCTGATGGAATACCTGTAGCAATCAGAGATCAAACATGTGACTAAGCTTGATTACTTGATTGCTAGGCCAATCCTCCTTCTGTGAGAAGGAGGATTGGCCTAGTCAATGTCCAAGTCTAAATCTAATAGACAATATGTTGAAAGAGTTGAAAATGAATGTATAAAGTTGCTCTTCATCCAATGTGCCTGAGCTTGAGCTGTTCTGCAAGACAGAGACAATGTTTGTTTTTAGATGCATTTAAATTGTCTCCATGTTTTTGGTTCTTCATCAACCAAACCAGTCGGGCAGCTCTTCTTAGAAAATATAATGACTTCTTGGGTGAGCTGTGGATCAAAAATAGACAGATCAAAGTTAATGCATATTTGTGTTTGGTTTTGGAACATAATCGTTATGAAAAACTTCAACCTTCTGCCTGTTTTTATTATCTTGAAGCCACAGAAGTTATGGAATAAAAATCCTTTTTTACCATCCTCTTTTTTACAATTCTACACGTTTTCTTTTTTTTTTTTTCAGCTTTCTTGTATTTGTTCGTTTTCTCTTTATGTTCCACAGTTTTTCCTCGTTGTCTTGGAGTTGTTTTTACTAACATTTATATTTCTTGTCGCGTTCTCTCCTCTCAAATCATAATTGGAAAAATATTTTTTTCTTTTAATGTTAAGTCATTGTTTTTCTTTCTCATACTTTTTTTTGTTTGTTTTCTATACATTCTATTAAAACCACAGCAGGGAGTGAGTTCTGAGAAGACCGACGACAAAGGCTGGAAATTTGAAGAAGCACGGCTTTGTGGCTCCTCCTCCTCGCTCTCTGCAGCCCTCCCTCTGCAGCTCCTCTGTGACTCAGCAGAACCTGCTGAGAATTTGAAAAAATTTTATTTACATTAGGCTGTTTCTTCACCATCAGCTGTAGCACGACAGCATACTCTGTGTGGGGGAAGGGTGTGAGCAGCACGTATATGAGCCTGATTGACGTGTTCAGAAATTCTTTCCGGCTTTAGTGTCGCATTTATCCAAATTGCAGTAGAACTGCAGGGAAGTTCCAGAGAAGCTTGATGTTTTCACAAGGTATCCATCTCATATTCCACTTTTAGGACTTGGTGACATTTTTGACAAATATCTAAAAAAAAAAAATACTCTTTAATCAACTCTACCGACTGTATCTTAATTTTTTTTCCATTCTTTTTCCAATTCCTTTTTTTTTTTTTTATATATTCCTAAGTTTACTTTTCGGCTTTATTTTTGTTTTATTTTATTCGGCTTTCTATACAGTCACTTCCACCTTACTTTCCATTGATTTAAAAAAAAAATGCATTTAAAATTTCTGTCATACGTTTTTCTTCAGTTTATTTTTTGTATCTGCTCATACTCTAGTTCCTTGCTTCTCTCTCCCCTGTGAAAAAGAAAATCTGATTTATCATTTAACTTAACGAGAGCTGAAGTTTGTGAACATTTTCTGAACACCTTATCTCTACATCAGATTCTGTCGTCTGCCATTCCTTCAATGCCCTCGTGGCATCTTGTTTTGCTCTGCAGAAAGTCACGTAGTGCCGCAGTTCGAACAAAGCTTCAGATCTGGGAAACGGACCCGTTGAACTCGAACAGTACAAGGCTGTCGCGTGCTAAAGAAAAGCAAACAACAGAATTTGCTGCAAACCCTAGAAGTCAATGAGCGAGGAGAGAGCGGAGCAAAGCCAAACAAAGCCAGAAAACAAGGTTCAGAACAACAAAAGCAAACTACCTGCGACTGTTAGTTTCTCACACACCACCTGCTCCTGCTTACAGTCTGATCTGACGCACATCCACCCTGCTGGACTTCAATGTGGGGGAAGGTGTGGGTATTTTTGGCTCCTTGTTGCATCTTCCTTCCACCAACAATCATCTCTCAGACATCTGTGAGCAAAGTTCAGCCCCGACTTTAGAAAACTCCGGCATTCATAGAAAGTCAGAACCCATGACGCTCTTGATCAGGTTGGAGGGAAATCCTTTACTCTTTTTGTGAATTTAGGCCAGAGGAGCTGGGGGGAAAGTTCACAGTTTTCCTTTCTTTCAACCATTGTCCACTAACTAACCATAAAAACAACATTTTTATGCCAACAGTTTGACTCTATAAATACAGAAGATTAAAGCTTTTTTTTTTCTCCGTTGTTAAATCATTAGAGTCATGTAGTGTGAAGGACAGTCGCTCTAAAAAAGCCAACCAATTCCTGTTTAATTTGCAAGTTCCCGAGGCTGCAGTTATTGAGAGCACAATAATTCCCTCTCAAAACATCTGAGCCCATTTGACTGCAAAACACATCAGTGATAATTAAAAAAAAAAAAAAAGAGGGAAGTAGCCTGTTTGCATTAGAGTGGACACAGTTTAACACTTTGGTGCAATACCTTTCAAAATGTAGCTTTCTTGAGCTGCAATAGGATTTCCCTGACATCAGTTAAAACTTCCATCAGCAGAAGGATGCAAGTGAAGGAGCTGTGGCAGTTTCCAACACATACCGATTGCTTTCCACATATAACAACAATCTTCTATCTTCTCCACATTCTATGATATAGAGTTGCAAGATAAGTTGGTTTCTTTTTTTTCTTCAGAAAAAAAACGCCAGGCCTGGCTAAAATTTCCCAAAACTTTGTGAAGGGATGTGTTGTTGTCTGCAGGAACCAAACTGGAACTTTTCTTCCACAGACGCAAACATGTATGTTTGACACAAAAACAGTACTGAGCACCCCCAAAAAAAAAAAAAAAGCACCTCTGAAACATGGAAGAGGCAACATTATGCTACAGGTGACCTAGAATGTCTCCCCTAATTTTTTCTAAATCTTTGTTCCTTCCATAAATATTCCAGCTGGTGTTCAAAGTTTTGTTTGTAAGCTTTTCAAGAAACATGATGCAAAACACAAGAAACAGAAGCAGAACTTAATGTGTAAAAATACCTCTTTTTTATTGAATTTCCATCATTACAATTGCACACAATCATTTTGAGCAATCTAAATTATTCATAGAAATTCATTGAGCTCTAAGTGAACAGTCATCAGTCTTTAGCGGAGGCTTAAGAGACGTGGAAATATACTGAGAACTTCACTTCCCATGGAGCTGCAAAAACCCAAAGTAAACCTCCCCAAAATCCCACTCCACAGCAACAAAAACATCCCTCTTCCACGTACAGTAGCATCCCTGCATCACTTCCCTCCCGATCGCAGATTAAAGAACACAACACCGCAACATCAGAAGTCACATACAGCTGTGTGTACCAGCAGTTTACCAACAGAAAGCTCCACGGTGTCACAAGTCATGTCGCAGCATGAGAAAAGTGCGGACGCACAGACGACAAATTTACACCTGAAATAATCCTAACAAAAAGTCTGTAAAGGGCTTAAAGTTTCCCCTCATCTGCAGGCTTTCGATAACTCTTTAGATAGACTTTGAATATGTGGAAGGTGAGCAAAAAAAAAAAAAGAAAAAAAAAATTTCCTCCAATTCTCTCCGAGCCTCACGTCTCTTTATGACCTTCAATGACAAAATAAATAAAGCGTTACAGCAAAAGCTGCATCATCCACACATACGTGCCTGCTGCTGGTCCAAGTCAGATCATCATGGGATGTTCCCACGCGGACGTCCTGAACCCGGAGAGCAAAGGTCACCCGGCAGGTGACAGCAGGATGGAAATAGACTTCCTACATGCATGTCGAGCAGACGAACGCTCGCAGAGAAAGACAAAGACGCAGAAAAGAAAGACGTTGCAGATTTTTAGACGGACGGTGATTTACCGTTTTCTCCAAAAACGGGAAGCTCTACTCGTTGGCAAGTAACTGAACTGGGACAGACTTAGAAGCAACAAGGTGTGATGTGGTGTGTGTGTGTGTGTGACTGGATTTTCCTCTTAGCCTTTCAAAATCTCCCTGTAGCTTAACCCTGGCTGGAAGTGAGTGCAGATTAAAAAAAAAAGATCCCAAACAGCACAAATTAATATTTACTTACCAAAAAAAAAAAAGAAAGAAAGAAAATTTGTGTTTGATCCACTAATTCTTTGTTTTAGCGCTTCTTGGTAATAAATGTTTTAGTATAATATGTGTAGGTTTAGTGGTGGGATAAGGACACAGCCTCTCTCCACAATAGGATTGTCTCCATTTATGACAAACCTTGCTGTTTTTCTATCACTCTTCCTCTGCCAAAAACCTGTTCCTCCTGCGCATTATGTGACTGTCAATAATTCCAGTCTGTAGGTGCTTTGCTCACTGCAGCAATGCTCATCCGATCACTATTTTAAGCTGCTTCTTCTTTTTTTGTAGCTAATGAAGGAAGTAGTTTGCTTTCAGATATGAAAAATCTAAGTAGTACTCCAAATAAACTTAGGTACAAGCAAAAAGCTCCAGGGAAGAATCCAAATGAGGTAAAATATAATTGGAAGATTTACATTTGTCTTGAGTGAAACAATGTTGAAGTTGCAGTGTGTAAACCTGGGCAACAAAAGTTGGAATAAAAACATATACATTTTAATTTGGAAAGATTACCGTTTTTTTCTATCCAATATTATGTGTCAAAATCTCCCCAACAGAATTACGCTGCTCATGTATTTTGAAGACGTTGAGCTGAAATCCCTCTTCACGATTCCTTCTGTTTTGGCTTTTTTTGTCCCATAAGTTTGGCTCTAAACTTGATAACTAGAGAATCTTTGCCAACAATTTTGTGCATAACTGATTTAATTCAGTCACATTGGAATTTTTTTAATCATGAATAGGCTGTTTAAAGCCATAATATAGCATCTGCGCAATTGGTAGAGTTGTTGCCTTGCAGCAAGAAGGTTCTGGGTTCAATTCCAGGCCTGGGGTCTTTCTGCATGGAGTTTGCCTGTGCATGCGTGGGTTCTCTCTGGGTACTCCGGCTTCCTCCCACAGTCCAAAAACATGACTCAGGTTAATTGGTTTCTCTAAATTCTCCCTAGGTGTGCGCGTGAATGTGTGTGTGCGTAGTTGTTTGTCCTGTCTGTCTCTGTGTTGCCCTGCAACCTGTCCAGGGTGTACCCAGCCTCTCACCCGAAAAGTTCACTGGAGATAGGCACCAGCACCTCTCCCGACCCCACTTGGGACAAGGGTGTAAAAGAAGATGGATGGATGGATGGATTTAGCATCTGAGTGACATTTAACACCTGACTTTGACTAGGCCACTCCAAAACATTAAGTTTTAGAGGGGTGCGAAGGGTTAGCTACTCAGAGGTGGACTTCAAAATCTTCCAGCTGCACAACCCAGGTTAATTTGATCTTTATTCAAACAAGTAAAAATTAAAGTGTCACAGAATTGTATAGGGGACAGAACCTGCTGCTTTTAATGAGGACATTTTTTTGTTGTTGTTTTTGTAATGGCAATTTAGATTACACTCTAAATATAACATCTTTAAAACCAGGTAGATAAAGAAAAAAATATTTTTGCAGTCAATTACATTCCTTTGACAGACTTTAATATTTGCAGATTTGAAGCGTTAACAAAAATATTGTTTTTTCTTTAAGATGTTTTTTTTTCATATTTAAATAATTTAGTAAGTCTTAATTGTAACAATAAAAGCTGTGTTCTTTTTCACTTTAATTGTAAAGTCACCATGTGAAGATTCTGACATCTGGTGGTGTATCTGAGTAGTTTCGAAACAAATTCCAGTAGAATTTAACTAGCAGAACTATAACAAAACAAAACAAAACAAAAAAAAAAGCAAAACTTTAAACTTTCCAACTCTCTATTCCACTGTCTACACACAGCAACTTTAACAACTGAATGCTGTTTTATGATTGTGTGTCCTCAGTACAGTGCAAAAAATCCCAGCAACATGCAGTGTCAGAGGGTTCAGCAGAGGATCTGAAGGACTAAGATGGTGTTCAGCTATCATGCCTGAACACAGAGAAGTGTTTAAGTATAAATCTGTGACAAAAAAGCATCATTAGGCACTTAAGACACCCACAAACACCACATATACATGATTATGAATAAAAGGATCCTGGGTAGGCTTCTCTTTGGTCATATTTAGAAAATGTGTGATTTTTTTTTTTTTTTTTTTTTTAATTTTACCCAAAGAATCTTTGAATTTTGCTAATTTTGTCATGGAGATGTGGTAATGAGGGAGCCCTTGGTGTGCTCACCCACAAACTGATTCAGTTCGATTGGCAGCTGTACAAACGCAAAAACATTCACCGCTCATCAACGAGCAGCCGACGCGTTGTAGCCGGAACAAACAGAGGAGGGTGACAGTTTGCTTAGAAGACTTTTAACACCTCCAGGAGTTCTCTGGGCTAACGGTCACGAGGCCCGCGCCAAGCTAGGGCCGGGTTATGGGGTGAAAGGAGAGAGGATTTTTAACCTGCAACAAAACAGGAAACCTCAAAACAAAAAAAACAAAAAAAAAGACTGAAGCAGACTGAGGACAGAAAGTTGGTTCTGAAGGCCAAAAAAAAAAAAAAATCTGCATTTGTACAGTGCATAAACTCACATCATTAGATCCCAGAAGGAGCTCCAAAACAAGTCAAAATCAACAACAAAAAAAAGTGATGAAAAATAAAGAGTTTTAAGGTTAAAGACAAAGCGAGAGCATTGTTAAAAATTTCACTCACCATCTTCAAGCTTTCTGCCCTCAGAAGCCACCGAGGCGACAACAGGCACAAGTACAAACACCCTCAAGCTACAGCAAGAGTAACACCACAAAGAAACAACAAAGTCCTCAAAGCTGGCAGGTTGCTGGGGATATGATGCCATGCAGCATGTGAAGAGGGAGGGACCCCAACCCTGCATCATCCTTATTTTCTTAGACATTTCTCCTTTTTTTTTTTTTTTTTTTTCATTATAGAGGCACATAGAAGGCATAAAAGTTACATTGTAAAAGCATTTACCTGTTTGAGCCAAGAAAAACACGACAAAAACACACAGCCGCAGAGGCAAGCGAAGAGTCTCTGATGGATCGCTCAAGTCTTCAGAAGGACACAGCAGTTGTAATAAATAAGAATAACTGCAGTTAATATGTCTGTAAAATGGATTAGGGAGTGAGGGTAAACCTAAATAATAACATTAATATAGTATTAACAACAACAATAGCAACAATGTCCAGTTCCTTTTATGTTGAGCATGGAGTGGAGAGGGTTGTGATTGGCTCAGTACAGAAAACAAGGAGGATATATGGGACAATGTTCCCCATGTAACACACAAACACACACTGAAAATAAAAGCATGTGGAGGTCTGCACAGCTAGCTGCATCCAGCATTACCAAGACCGCAAGTTGCAACAAATCAAACTGCAGGACAAGACTCACTGCTCACTGGTTCAGGCTTTGCAAAAGGGACAGAAAATAAAACGTTTAAGCACTGTTACTTCAAAGGAGCACTTAGAACTCGTACGGCCATTCTGTACCAGAATTAATACAGTTTTATTATTTGTGCAAACATAAGATAACGCTTTGGTTTCCCTCTGCTCAAACTGTCACGGCAAATTACTTTAAGCTTGAAGATGCGAAGCAAAAAAAAGAAAAAGAAAAAAAAACATTAACTAGGAAAATAATATACTTATTCTAAAAGTGCAAAATAGCTGGACTAAACTGAAATGTAACAAATTATTGGGCACTATCCTGTAAGAGGGGAGATCGGTTCTTTGAAAGGTTACCTTACACTCAAAGAAATATGTGCAAAAACCAACTAGGCAAACAAATATTTGACAAATATTTACAGTTTCCGGCTAAAAATAAGTCCTAGAGGCTCTCGTCTGACTTCTAATTCTTTAGTGTCGGCCCCTTTCTAAGATATAAACCAACATTTTACATTTTTGTCAGGAACTTCTGAACGAAATAAGCAGATGTTGCATAATTATCGTTATGTGCAAGACATAGTTAGAATAAGGTAAATCACAAACTTTGGAAATAAATAGGTAAATCGTTGCTTTTGAAGTATCATTGGAAAGATAATCTCAGTGATTCTACAAAAGATCAGGAGCTGGAGTCAAGAAATCGAATAGTGACTTGAGTTTGACAATTATTAGCTTGATCAGGAATGACCAGTGATGAGGGAGTTGGAAACTTAAAAATATATATATATATATATATATATATATATATATATATTTTTTTTTTTTTTTTTTTGATAGGGGAGCGCCCCACAAAAAACCGCCTGCGCAATCTTTCT
>NW_015113088.1:287050-344635 GCF_001443285.1 Poecilia latipinna | reverse complement strand
CAGGGAAACATAAAAATATATATATATATATATATATATATATATATATATATTTTTTTATTTTTTTTCTTGATCAGGGAAGGCACCACACATAACCGACTGCGCCATCACTCTTCAGAGCAGGTGCTGTTGGCGCAAAGATTCAAAGTTAGCCATTTTCAGTATCAACAAGATTTTTAAGAATTGAAACAGAGGAGTGAAAAAGATGTAAGAAGCTATTTAGACTGTAAACTGCATTTTCTGAGAGGCTTGTTAACTTTTCATTCAAGCGGTGTCTTTTAAAACAAGAGAGTCCCTATTTTAAAGCAATATCTTCTCTCTCAAACACAACATGACGTTGCCTACCCTCCGAGTTAGTGACATATTTCCATAAATTCCTGTTCTTGTACTTAAACAAAAGCTGGAACCGGCAGCTTGAAGCTTAGAAAAAAAACAGATCTAACAATAATTTCAAGATTTCTTGAAATTATGCCCTTTCCACATAAAGCAAGTGTATGATCAAATAGGTAAATAGGTATTTAGGGCTCAACTTATAGTAAAATGCAAGTTAAAATCAGGGGCAATCCTCTTCTTAAAACCACTCAAAATGTTTCTGGCCTAAAAAAATAAAAAATAAAAATAACCTAGAAATTTTGGTAAAAGACAGTTCATTATATTCACAGCTTTTCTGATGACGAAATCTGATTAATTTGCTGCAGCTCAGCGGCCTGAAATGCTGAACAGCCGCTGTATCAGAGCATCAGCCGACCTCTTGCCGTGTTTGCAAACTAACCGGACAGCATTCTGGCTCTGCCTCCACCTGCAGCTGTTTGAACACATCCCTCAGCTCTCACACACACACACGCGCGCGCACACAATCACACACACTCACAGGCAGCCAAGAGCCTAAAACACGTAGGTAGATGGCATTGGCGAGGAAAGCAGTTGCTCTGCAGTACCTATTAAAGACCACTAGGGGAGGCTCTTAAGTCTACAATCAGGCTCTACAGCTGCTCATCATTGGCCATCTGTGGCTGCCAGAGATATATTCTGTACATGCAGTCAGTTAATCTGATGCGAGACTTTTGCTTCGAGTAGGCAAACATTTAGATTATACACAGAAAGCGTTACATCATCCATCTTTTTGTTTGTTTTATACAATCTGCACATCTTCCACTGCTTTTCAGTGAGAAAACAAGAGTTTGACCACGACGGTGGATGGCGTGGCCAGGCTCGTTAATAATATTGGGAGTAGTGGGTGAAGCTAAATCTGATCACAGAGGGAGGTTTTGCATACAGACACCTTGAATTATTCCACATTATACTCGAGGTCTCCCTCGCCCCTCCCGCCACCTCACAGGGGAGACGCGGAGGCCGCCTCCTCGCTCTACTTCGTCCGCTGGTCTTCCTCGTTCTGACTGTAGAGGCATAGAGGGGGGGCGAGAGGGAGACCTGCCTTTTTTTTTTTTTTTTTTGTAGGATGGGTTTTTAGGTTTTCCCTCCCTCCGTGCCGTGCGCATGTAGAGCTCAGTCCCCCAGGATGACTTTCACAAAGCTAGCCACGTCAGTTTCTTTGGCCTCGTGGGAGGTGAAGAAGGGATGTTGCTGTGGAGGAGACAGAGGTCAGCTTAGTCTGAATGAAATCAGGAGTCTTTCATAAGGGCAGACTTGCATCCCTAGCAGGACTGAAGACATAAAGATGCTAACCATCAGCTTTCTGTACTTTGTAGTTCCTTATAATCCTTACTTTGATGTCATTTTTTTATTATTATTGTCTGTCTTAGTTGCTTTGTCATTTTGAAATGACTTTCTTGTTTTTATTTTGGATAATGATGATCAGTTTTGATAGGCATTTTTAAGCCTTTTAAGCCTCACTTCATTGTTTTTGCCTTTAGAAGTAACTTTCTGTCTTTTGTATTGTAATTGTTCTTAAGGTTTAAGAGTTATTTATTAATGCACTTGTTACTTAGTAAAACAATTTAGGGGCTTTTTAGGTCAAATTTCACCTCATAAAGTTGTTTTATCAAAAGTGTCAACATGGGCTTATTTAGTCCATTTGTTTGGTTTTTGACTTTAACTTTATTTGTTTTTGAGGATTTTTTTTATTTCATCCCTGAGATGTTTTAATTTGGACCGTTCTTGTGTGAATCTACTCTTTAAACCCGTGTCTTTTCCCTCCCTGCTTTTGGATCTTCTTACATCTTGTGGAAATCATTTTGCATCTTTCTATAATGCAGTGGCGTCCTCTAGTGGCCATCTTGTCTGAAAAGTCTTTGCAGAAATGACAATGCTATTGTCTATCTGCATGTACAAATATATATATATATATACTTCTTTTTTTTTACATGATTTGTTGTCTTATTTAATACTTTATCATTCAATCTGTCTTTCTGATCATTTTTAGAATTTACTTCTTCCTTCTGTGGATTTATATTTCTACAGGTGTAGCTATTATGAACGTTTGTTCTCACTGTGCATCTCTTATTTTTTATTTTTTTAGCTTAACATCTATAGACTACGACAATCTCTCTGTTTATTTTGTCAGATTTCTTTATGCATGTAATTATTGTAAATGTTCTTTGGTTATTTTACCATCTATTTGTGCCTAGGATTTGTCTCTCTGAGGAGGTTTGGTATCTATATGTATTCATTGTAACGTAACTGACCACTACACTGTGCAAAATAACCACTTTGGTCTTGTGTGGTTTGATTTGGTTTTGTTGGGTGTGTGTTTTGTTACTTCAGCCTCTGTTCTTTGTTTGACTGACTTTCTTGTGGTCATACATCCCTTTTTTTTCCAAAATTGGGTCATTTAGGATCATTTTGCAGTCATGTGTAATAGTAGATCCTTTTATACATACGTTATAGATTTTATCAGCTCCGTAGTGTGTAATTAAAGCCGTGACAAGTAGAAAACTAGACATTAACAGAAGGACAAGGAAAAAAGAGGAAACTCACCATGAGTTCTGTGTATGTTGGCCGCTCTTTGGCGTTTTTCTTTAAGCTGTGGTCAAAAAAAGAAAAAAGAAAAAACAAGACCAAAATACAGAATTACTCTAAAACAACTTGCAACAAGTTGTTTCTGTACTTTCACATTCAGTTTTGCAGTTCACAGGAAACGAGCAAGACTGATTTGAGTCAATTAGTGTGATGGTGGATGGAACATGAACAGCCGCATGGCTCTGCCGGTAAAAATCAGCTGACTCCATTTTCTGAGAAATCATTTGCCCATCATTCGAGGACAGAAGAGTGAGAAGAAACGTCCATTCTGCAGGGAAAGCTGGAGTCGCAGCAGAATATCACAGACAGTTTATGCTACTTTGGGCTCAGAACACCAACAGATTGGTACAAGATCATCCTGCAGCAGAACAAAGAGCCCACACATGCAGACAGAACTGTGATGGTCTGGATTCTATGGAGGGCAGGATTCTGGAAATAAAACTATCTTCATCTACAGGGTACAAACCTGCGTCACAGGGCTAGAACACATGCTGCTCTTTATTCATCTAAATATTCAATTATGCTGGAGGTAACTATGCAAACTTCTCTGAGTTTGAATGAGTTTAAGTATTAGCACACAAAACACATCGGAGTACACCTGCAGGATTTAGATGTTTCATAAATCAATGAAAACTGTCAAAAAGGATGTTGGGTTCACCGACATCTCTCTGAATCATTTTGTACATCTTAGGCTGAAGATCAAATGTCAAAATTTGCTGCCCCTCATTAATGCCGTCACAGAAAAAAAAAGACACTTGAAAGCTTAATTCAAGCAAAAACTAGAGCTGCCAAAGTTTCCTGTAAATTCTCAACATAGCTTTGATATGTACAAAATGACAAATAAATAAAAAATACTCTTCAGCTGATGGAGTCAGATGAGAAAACACTCTGTCAACACTGATCACTGAGGAAACTGGTTTAATTAAATTATCTAAAACAAAGACTCTGGACCACTGGAATGTAGTCCACATTCTGGATGCATCCATGTCTGGAGTTTCTGCACTTCCCTGGATTTTCTTCAACATTTCAAGGTTCTAGTTATCGCTGCAGTTTGTGCACTTATTACTATCACATCGTTCCTTCCACTCACAACTGGCTAAAAAAAAACAAAAAAAAAAAAAAACGTTTTTGCCAGGTCAAAATTTTCCAAAAACCTGATTAGAAACCAGCTGCAAAGCAACAAGACAAGACCAACCATTTTGGTAAACCCATATGTTTGGATATCAACAACTGGAACACCACTTCTGCTGTTACTTTGTCAGAAGAAGTCAAAGGGCAGCAGAGTAAACCTGAAGGTCAACTTGAAACATCAACAAGAAATGTGACTGATCTCATTAGTTTCACGAAAAGGCAGAAGCCTTTTCATGATATGAAGAAAGGCTTTTCACACCATTCTTTATATTAAAGAGATCCGTCCGCAGCTCACGCAGTCACTGGCTGCATCTTCCTGTTACTATAATACCTGCATCTGTAACTAAGCAACTGAGAAAGGAGGAAACAAAACCAGCGGCAGGAAATAAGAGGCAACAAGTTTAAAAATGAACATCAGGTGGACACAGAGACAGATCCAAATCAGAGCTCAGAATTGATGCGTTGCAGTGAATGCGTTGAATGGCTGCTAGTGCCAACAGGTTGTATCAGTCAGGTGAAAAACTTTGCTCTTATGGGAATGGAAGAAAATAACGTTTTCTGACAGCTGTTACATCGTGGGCCTGTCAGGATAACAAATTTTGCCAGACGATTAATTGTCCCAGAACTTATTGCGATAAACGATAATATTGTTGTTTTGAGACAATTTTCAAGAAATACAATGGAAGAATATTATAAGAACACTTAGACCAATAAACTTTAAATTCTGATGAACATTTAAATATTGGAACTGGAAGACATAGTAAATATGCAAAATAAATAAACAAAACAACAGAAACAACAAGTAAAATTAATTTTGAAGTCTCTATAGGCAAAATTGTCTTTTAAAAAAAGGCATAGTTGAGACCAAAGCAACAGACTGAACACCAGTTTGGATAGAAAGAGAGAGAAAAGAAACACAATAAATCAAGCAAATGAAAATTTTTGCGATTGTTTTAGTTTATCCTGTGATTAATTGATTTATTATTTATTGTGACAGGCCTAGCTACATATGACGCCTCATTCAATGAAACAATTAAAATGGAATCAGTGACTTAAGATTTTTTGGGTCGCCTTTTTAGATCTCTTAACGTTTTTTACTCGCCGTCTTCCAAAAAGATGATTCAACTTTATCAGATGTAAACAAGCAACTTGCATAGGAAACAATAACATACTAATTCTATCAGAAACAACACTATTAACAACGATTTCCTGTCTAATCTGTGGTAGTTTTCATTTGCTTCTAGGAAAGTGGATCAACATAGAGTGACACAAAGACGTACCACTGAGAGGTGAAATCCACAAAGTCAGGGGAGAACCGGTCGGCAGGAAGCTGGGGCGAAGGTTCTTCTACCACCTGCTTCAGCTGCTGAAAGGGCGTTCCCCACGAGTCGTACGGGAAGCGCAGGATGGCAAGCTCGATCTGTGAACACGCACAAACTCGTTTCTTACACTTGAAATAAAGGTGAGGGTGAGACAAACGACTATGCAGAGCTGTGGGGAACACGGACAATAAATAGCTGTGGATTCCCACAATCTCAGTGAAAAGTGAAAGAAAAATCCACGTTTTCAGTTTTAAGAATTACTGAAATGCTGTAACCCTTCTTACCAGAAAGTGTGGGAACCAGTGATCTAATAACAGTTTTTTTTTACTAAAATACAAGATGTGTTTATTTTAAGATTTTTTTTTTTTTTTTAAACAACTTTAACTGGTGTGGCAACAAGTGTGGATGGTGCTGTATTCTCCCAACAGTTCAGGTGTTACTTATTTTTACTTAATAGCCCTACCATTGTGATTCCTAAACTCCAGATGTCGGATTTGACGTTGTAGCCTTTCTGGTTCGTCTCCGGGTTGATCCTCTCGGGCTGAGGTTGAAGAGATGAGACGGTCACAAATTTTTACGTTCGAACGACTACAGTTCTTAATTTATAGGAAAAGATGCTGCTTACCGCCATGTAGGGTTTGCAGCCGGCGTCCATAGTTTTAGCCACAGAGTCCACCAGGTAGCCGCTGATGCCGAAGTCGCACATCTTCACTTGGCCCTGAGTGTTGATGAGCACATTGGAGGGCTTCACATCTGGAGAGACAACAGAGCAAACAGCAGTTCTTGTTTGATTAGGAAAAAAAATGTTTTTGCGGGTTTTAAAAATGAGAAGCTGTCTTCTTACGTTCCACATGCTAAAAGAATTGTAAAATAAATGTAAAATAGATATTATAATTGATGTATCAGTACGCATGGCAGTTGTCATGTTACTACAACTTAAAATTTGAAACCAATACAAAGAAAAATAGTCGACACTATTTTTGACGGTGCAGCACAATGTTTCCTAGTTGAGAGAAAAATATGATTAGTTACAATATGACGATCTCATAGATCCCTTAATTATTGAAAAACAAGACATTTTAGCCCTCTTTTAGAAAATTATATAATTTAAAAGTGTCACTGCTCTGCTTTGTGAGACAGTATAAGAATATTCAATCTACTGAAACTGCATGTTTTTAATATTGAGGCAACAATTTAACTTATTACTTTAGAGCACAATAAATAAAATTCCAAGTTGATATTCAGGCACCCTTTATTTAATTAAAAGTTAATTAGAAATGTGTGTTTGCACAGCATACTACTTAGCACCAGTTCGGACCTGGTACAAAGTAGCTGCACTTAACTTCTCTTTTCATGCATCTGCATGAACATCTGTCTGCATCTTCCACCAAATGCTAAAGCCTCCTCAGAAAGAATGCTCAGGCTCCTCTTGTAGGCCATATTTTAGCATTTTATATTTTAACGCATGCATCAAAGTACGTAAGACGTGTGTACATTTTCCCTTTTCAGTGACTGACTGAAATTGCATCAAAAAGATCCCAACTGACGTTTAAGAAGGCAGGAAACCTAAGACATTTAACCTGTAGAGTGCTCTTCACCAGAGACAGCTTCACATTTCAGAACTTTTCTCGAGTATCGTTATGATCCTTTAATAGGATCTGGAAATAGTCTAAAGGAAGGAAGGAAGCAGCTGACTGGATATCGACAGCATCTCCGAGAGTTAAATGGGTTTCCACTCAGGCTCTTACCTCTGTGGATGACTTGCAGATTGCTGTGCAGATGCTCCAGAGCCTTTACTATCTGTAATAACAGAAGTCATTAATAAACAACTGGGAGTTGCATAGCAAATATCTAAAGCACGCATTCATGTGATGCTGCTAGTGAAGTAACCCACAGAGACAGCGATTTTTCCCAGGATGTCCTCGGGAATGGTCAGGTCCTTCTCGATCACCTGCTTGTAGAACTTGTCCAGGGAAGTGTCCATCAGCTCCATGCAGATCCACACGTCACCCTGGCAAAAGATGGGGGTAGGATTTGGAAAGAGATCAAGACACAAAGCAGCCAGACGGATTCCCATCAGACAGGAAGTTTAAAAAAAAAAAAACCCTAAAAGAGGAAATCCTGGTCATTCATTCATTGATGCAGGAAGTTTTCTCCATCCGATAAAAATCCTCAGAAGAGGTTTTAGTCACAAGAATGTTAGCCAGGAATAAAACAAAGGGTTAGCCCTGCTGTACATTATATATGTTATACATGAACTGCATGCAATATGGGAATCTTTTGTCATAGAATAGGAGCTGCAAAGTGATTTCAAATGATCTTGACCTGCTTGTATTCAAGTACATCCAGTAAGTTTCAGTCTAATGAAATGGTTGAACAAACAAGTTCTCCACTTCATTTCACTCTTTATTTATATAAACAGACAGCAATGTTCTGAACTGATGATGCAGTTTTCTTAAATAACATTTTTTTAGCAGCCATTTAAAGTCTCTGGCACAACTCATGTTTCCAATTTTATTCTTCAATTATCTTCCTTTTTCTCATCTCTGCCTTAGACAGGCTTTAAAATTGTCATTGAAACAGAGAGGACACCTAATAAATACTGTGTTGTACATTAGAGTCCATACAAAATAGCATACCTCTCTGAACAACGCTCCATAGAAAGTGACGGTGTAAAAACAATCCACTGTCCTCATGGAGATGTCCAGATCCATCAGCAGCCTCTTCTGCTCCTGAGTGTTAACAGTGGCCCGAATCCGCTGGAAGGGAACGACAGGAAATCTAATTCATTAATACACCGACCGTTTGTGTTGATTACGCAAGGAACAGCCAGAATCTAACAAAGTCAACTCATGGGGAACGTCCTCACTGTGGGGACCACCTGTAGCAGCAGTTGCTGAGGAGAAACTTTAGTCTACTCTTCTTCACAGCTCACTGAGGTCTGTAGAAATCGCAGCTCTCACAGTGCCTTGATTCTGCTTTTACTCTGTCATTCTGTTGCCCATTTACTGCTGTATTCAGCATCTTCAACCTGTTGATGACTTTGATTGGTTAAAAACTTCAGCAGTCTCATGGCCTCATGTTTCTCTCTAGAATACTTTGGTATGCAGAGGAGGTCACAGCATACTCATTCATTTGCAAAGTGTTCTGGTTCTGTGACTTCGGCACAAGCTCAGATCATCAACCCACCATCACCACAGCTTACGGTTGGTTCAAGGTGTTTGGGTTTTCTCCAGACGTGGTCCAGAGACGTCGCTACAGAAGTCTTGCGGCTCATTCAGATGCAACTTCCTAAGTCTAAGTTGTCCAAATTCCAGTTTTGTATATTCTTTCTGACTGTAGAATGATGAGTTTCAAATGGATGCACAGTTAAGAGTTGCTTCTCTAAGGCCGCTGACATTGTGTCAACACACACATCTATCTTCTAAAACCTCTTCGATTTACAGAGGTGGGCACACCTGTTACGACCAGGTAGGTGGTGTTGGTCGCGCGGGTCTAAAGTCCTGCTCTAGTTAGCTATTGGTTTCACTCTCATGAGAATTCCTCCACAGCTGTCCAAACTGACATAGAGACTACAGTCTTCTGATTGTGCCTGCTCATAGCTGCTCTACACAACCCAATGAGAAATAAAAACATTCCTGTAACATTTGATTAGATATTGACCTGCATGCCACGGTCAGTCGTTTTTGCAGCGTTCAGAGATTTCAACCACAGGGATGATTGCTAACTGACCAATGACAATGAGTTTAAAAGGTAAACTGATATATGTAAAGTGGATGTTTGGCGATAGTAGGTGTTCAGAGAGACTAATGAAAGCAGAGGGTATGTGATGTTCTGGGCGACAATAACAGGCTTTGATTTACTCACCTTAACAGCCATGATAAGGTCACTGGGCACATGCCTCATCTTGTCCACCACACCGTACGCTCCTCGTCCCAGTTCGCAGATCTGCTCCAGATCATCTGCTTTCACCTCACATTTCTGCTCCAAACACAGCAAGAGGACAGCGTCAAAGGGGTGAAACTTTTCACAATGGATGTGTTTCATGTCTACAAAGCTGCTAGTTGGCTTCCAGCATTTATTAATACATAAGGAGGGGGGGGGGGGGGGAAAATTTTAAGGGAAAAAAATAAATAAATTAAGCCCTTCTGCCAACGGAAAATTCCTATTATTTGAGGAGTTTAAAATAAATATTTTTACAGCATGATGGGCATTAAAGAGCATTCCTGTCTCCCCACAATCAGAAGAGTTAGAGACAGCTGTAATGTCCAACGGAGCGTTCTTTACAGCTAGCAGATGCTACTCTGAGCCCACCGGAATTATAAACAGTAAAGGCACCAAGGGAAGGAATAAAAGTCCCCAGCGAGACGCTACAGCACAAATAAAAATTCAACGGGGTCAGAAGTGGTGGAGCAACTGAGAAAGTATTACCTTTTCTCCAATTGTTACACAAGCCTTTGAATCCAAATCTCTGGGGGGTCTAAAAAACACAAAAGGTAGCATTATTACACATAAATTGGTTAAATTGGATGGCAAGAAACATTAAACGTGAAAATTGGCAAGCAGCAAAAAAAGCCCGTGATAAATTAAACCCAGATCCAAAATCAGCACTTAATATATAATTCTAAAAAAGAATTATTTTCAAGTGTATGTAATGGTTTGTTTTCATCCACGCTGCCACCATTTACTGTACACATCAGGGCTGGCAAAGGCAAGAAACTGTTCAATATTTTCTTATTTCTTGATTACATCAAAACATATATTTTTATTTAGTACATAATTATTACCCTCATAAAAATAAATGAAATGTTAAACGTAGATTTAACAAGCTAGAAATGAAATAAATGTTCTTTTTTTTTCTTTTAAATGTATTTAAAATCAGCACGTTAAAAAAAGGAATGTATGAAAATTATTGCCACTACCTGCAATGAAAATAAAAATGAGAAAAATTACATATTGCATCATACATTTTGTATGGAATTTAAGAATGCAAAAAAGGGATTTTTAATATAACATATTTCTATGTTTTTTTTTCATGTAAGAAAATACATGAAAAACAATTAATGACTTAAAACTAACAGCAGTACTACTAAAAAAAATATATAGAAATGTAACTAAAGTCTTTCTGCAGATGTCTGCATCTTAAAAACAACTGACTTAATTGAGATTTAAAAAAAAAATAAAAATCAGGACTGAAATGTGAGGTTGCAAGTATTTGTGATCAAAAAGGTTGAGAGCAGAAATTTGCTTATTTTGCAGGAACACGGTTTCTTCCTGTTGTTCTGTGGATTTGTATTTCTCACGTTCAGCAGTCTGACGAGGTTCAGATAAGATCAGGTATGTGCCGAGCAGGAAGTGAGGATCAATAAAGTGCAGGATTTACGGTGTATGTTGAAGGTAAAGAGCCTTACACGGCAGCAGGTGTGGGCTGCTCAAACACCTCTTTAGAGAGCTTCAACACCGGCTTCTTCTTACCTGCAAAACAAACAAAACAGCGTTAGAAATTTGCTTTTACAATGTTAGCTTCTCTAAAATATGAACATTTTGCACTCTACATTAAGCTAATTCCATTCTAAAAGCACAAAGTACCTATTTTTATGCATTTTTTATGAATAACAGCAGTGGAAAGAAAAAAAAACACCAAAAAAAAGAGAAAACGTCTGCAATTAAGACTGAGAGTAGTTAAACAAGAACTATTTATCACAGACTCTGGTGTGTACAATGTCATTCTGAATGCAGGGGATTTACTGTTCAGAAGCCAAGAGGCCTCTCACAACCTCTTCTATTAATAAAAACATTTTAATGTTTTTATTAATAGAAGCCAGAGATGGCATTATATATGTCAAATATGTAATAAGTTCACATTTGCAAAATTTTCAATATAGCTTGCATATTGAAAAATTACTTTGTTGAATTATTCTGCATTAAAATAAAATCTAAAAATGCATAACACAGAGATTTGTTTTAGAATTAAACCAAAACATAAAGGCATCAAACAGAAATCGGGCTATCAATGTATTTATCTAGACTGCTACAACTGCCTTCGCTAGCTTTTATTAGAGAGCAAAACTTTGCACCGTGACGGTCAAATGATCTTAAATATAAATATGCATTCACATTACATTAGAATACACAAGGACATCTTTATGTGACTGTGTGACGGCTCAGCTCTCCAACAGTACTTGTAGTACTTGAGGTACAAGCGACAAGTATACTTGGAACCACAAACTGACATATTTCTCTTAAAATGTTAAATCACATCTAGTAACCGTTCTGTAACTTTCTGTGCACTAGTTTGTGCAAACTTGTGTAATCCTGGAGCCTGTGTGAGGAAGGAAAGCAGACGGGTGGATGGCTGCACTGGCAGCGGAGCATACCACAAGATGAAAGCATACTTAGCGTCTTAACATAGCTCAGGATGAAAGAACAGTTGATCATCCTGCTCAACTTTCTGTTTTTTTTTTTTTGTTTTGTTTTGTTTTTGTTTTTTGCAGTCACAACAAAGAGAGCTAATTATATACAATTTTAAAATGAACAAACTGACGCGCAGTTCCAAAAGAAAAAACAAAAGCTGCATATTTGAGCAAAAATACGCAGCTAATTTGCTGCTAATTTTTAAACAGCAGCTGTAAAAATCCACATGTTGTGATCATTTCTTTCACAGCTACAAATACAGTTAAAGACAAATGGTGCGATGCCCGAGTGTTTCTGCCTGGGTGGATGAAGTCACTTAAATTATGAACCGATTCATCTGGATTAGAGTCAATCTACAATTTACCAATGTCATCATTAGTACTCACGGTTAAATGCAGTGTCTGGCTCCAGATCCTAGCTAAATGTTAGAGGTAAGAGGAAGTAGATGTCTGGCAGCCCGGGTGTTTTTGCCTCATATGAAGCTGCTGTACTGACAGTTTAATAGCAGTACGCTTTGTTAACCATAACTGCTTTCTGTGAGTCGTTGGGTTGCAGACCGTGTCTGGCTCAAACCTCCTCAGACCGGGTTGCAGAAGAGCAACCTGGTCAGTATTTACATATAATTGGATTAAAGTCTCAAGAGGGTTCTCTAGTTGGACCTAAGCTAAGCACTAAAAAACTGCATTACTACATGTTCACATATTACATTGGAGGGTTCACGCTGAATAAAAAGTCAATTTCAAATTAAGTCATACCACACAGCTATACTAATTTCAAAAGAACGTAGCAAAACCACAGGTAGTACTGCGTCAAAAGCTAAATATTCAAATCAGTTTTTGTTCTGTAGAAAGAGAAAGTAACTCAGCTAAGGACAATTCAATGTTATTCCACCGAAAGTTAACTGTAAAGCTAAAATCATAAGAAAAATAGCAACAACAAAACCTAGTATTGCAACAATCAGCAAAGCAAAAATAATTTCCTAAAAAAAAAAAAATGGTAGCAACACACGTTAAGACTTCAAAACTAAATAAATACAATAAAGAGTAACATAGTTAACATCACATTGTAAGTTAAATACATGGCTTAAATCAGTGATGTCCAACCTTTTTGCAACAAGAGCCAAAATCGTCAAATTAAAAAAAAAAAAAAAAAAAAACACTTGAGGGCCATAGAAAATTGTATTTTTTAAAATAAAAACAGATTTATTGTGCCTTTTTTTAAAATTATTTCTGCTCAATAATAAACTAAGAGTGCAAGATTTCATTGAGTCGAATAAAATGTACATTTTCTATTAAATTAAATTTAGCGCCATCAATCAGTTCTACTACATAATCTTGCTTTAAAAACATTGTGATATCCAAAATTATGTAGAAAAGAACAAAGTCGACCACTGATAACAGGTGAAGCGCCTGGCAAAATGCACGCTGATAGTTCCTATTTAACAAGAACCTCTAAAATCTTTGACATGATGTTTTATCTGGTTGTGAAATCACCACATATAAAATAAAATAAAAAAAAAAAGATCATTGTATCGTCCCACCAACAGGAGGCAATGATGATGTCTTACAATAAATGGCTATGAAGAAGATGACAGAATATTTCAGATTTTTCTTGAGATTGTTTATTCGGTTTGAGACATAGAAAAGCTGATAATCAAATTGTAACTGTATAGCAATGGATACTTAACAGTGTGTTTTTTTATCCTGAAAATATTAGGAAATATCATCTCATACTATTTAAAGCAACGCTGAAGGCGTCTCTCTTCAGAGAGCATGGAGCAAAGCCAAAAGAATAACTGGAATTTCTGACGTTGTCGTCTTGAGGGAAAATACAAACAAGTATCTGCAGATGAACCTGTCCTTCAGAGAGTTTTCCTGAAGCTTTCCAACATACACAGAAACACACACACACAGTGCTGTGTGTCCTGGTTTTTATCCAACTGTGCAGGGTGTGACGCTGCCGTCCTATGCAGTTCTCCACTGGTGGCCTCATGCTGCCAGCATCCTGGTCTCCACTTTCCAAAGCAGCTTTGTTGCAAAATGTCACTTTGAGCCCCTCCTACATGCATTTACACAGACAACAATAGTAACTGGAAACCGGGAACGCTGTAACAACTCACACTGTAAACCAGAAAACAGACGGAGAGTCAACACCTGCATCAAATCTGCACATTACCTGGTAATTAAAGTAATCTCCATCCATAAATTCTATACTAATCCCACTGAAATATTGTTCTGAGGTATACATCCTTCCGGAAAAACTCTATAACTTCGAAAATGGATGGAGGAAAAATCAAAGCAATTTAACTATACATTTTAGGTTGTAAAACAAAAAAGCCCAGAGCCATTTTAGATGGCAAAAAAGGTCAAATGCTTTTCAACTTTTCCAAATTTGGTTACTTTACATTTTCAAAATATCTTGATTTGATTTTATGCAACAAACCAGCACAGACTACTGTATAATTATGAAACAGTTATACATTTTTATCCAAACTTTTACTGTGGAAACAAAACACTGGAAATGTACAATTCAATGCTACAACAATAGCCTTAAACAAAATGAAAAAAAAAATAAAAATACTGCAAACAAACGCTTTTATAAGTCAAGTAGAGCAAACCTGTGTGTGACTTTATCTCAGCATAAATAAATAACACTAAATGTAATCACAGAGAACTGTTCAATCCACCATCTGAAGATGGAAAGACTGTAAACATGACGGTCCACCTAAACTGACAAGCTGGGAGAGGAAAACATTAATCAGAGAAGCAGCCAAGAGGTCCATGATAACTCTCAGAGAGCTGCAGAGATCCATAGTTCAGGTGATAGAGCAACTATTGGCCAGGAACGCCACAGAACAGCTCTTTGTAGAGGATTGGGGGAAATGAAGGTCCACATCTAAATCCAGTGAATCTCTGGTGAGACGTAGAAAATGATATTCGCAGATGTCTTCCATTAAATGGGAATGAGATTAAACCAGTTAGTTAAGAAGGATGGGCAAAGTTTCAGTCTGAAGACGCAAAGATGTCGGATTTTTGAAAAATACAAGAAAAGTCTGAGGGGACCTTACTAAAACTCACAAACCCGAGTTTCTAGATTTTTATCTGTAAGGGAAAAATATTGGAAAACAATAAATCCTTCTCCTTCCACTTCACAAGAATACACCAGTTTGCAATGATCTGTCTCAAAAATCTACCCCCAGAAAATGCATGCAATTCTGTGGTTGCAAAGTTACAAAGCGTGATAAAGTTCATGACGTTTGAATACGTCCACAAGGCACCGTTTGGTTTTAAGGTGCGTATACACTCAAATATAAAAATAGACTGCACTGTAGATATTTATAGACACAAACACATACATACCCATTCAGCTTCTGAGTTTGTTCCTGCTGTTAACGTGAAACCAAGTGCAAAATAAACATAGAAAGTTGACATGTCACGGACCATTTACAGTTTATGAGCAGCTTCTGGTTGCCGTTTGTTAACAAAAGACAAAAAAAAAAAAAAAGATAAAACTCGTTTCGCTTTTTTTTTTTTTACATAAGGATTCAGAGTGTTAAATTAACATAAAATAAGTGAAGAGAAAAAAAATCATGCCCACAACACTGGAAATGATTAACTAAATGTGAGCTTTAAGTGGCAGATTAACTGAGTCATGACGACTTCATGAGTTCCTCACCAAATTCAATTTGAGTCCGTCTAAAAAAAGGTGTAAGCACCTGAGGCATCAAAAAAAATATATTCCAGCAGAAGTCTGGCAACTTCCACATTTAGAGAAAGAAGGATCAACATTGTCTGCATCAACCTGCACTTCTTCACATCACTGACCAAAAACAATGCATTAACCGAAGGCCAGCTGTATGATTACAACAGAGCAACAACATAGTTTTTCCTTCTTCATGAAATGGACTGGAAAATGCTTCAGATGTACTCAGATCATGAGGCAAGAAGCAGCATGTTCCTCGCAGCTAAAGAACAGAAGCCTACTTCAAACCTCTGCAGAGATCTTACCATGGAAAGCCATGAAAAACACTGGCAATGCAAAGGTTTCCCAAAACAAACATCCACCCCAGTAAGGGCAGATGCATATGCAAAGTGCGCAATGACATGTCTAAACTAACAACAGAAACACAGGGCTTGCGGAGCGTCGGTTGAGACTGCAGCTATGTGAAGCAGAAATGACAGGAGGAGCGCCGAGGTGTAGAAAAGCAAGCGAGAAGAGGTGGTGGGGGTCGGAGGGGCAGAGGATTATGTAATGTGTGTGGCTGGAAGGAATAAGCAGCAGCTCTGTTGTGTTTCGGAATACATGAAGCAACGATGGAACACAAATCCAGCCATATCTTGCAGTTAGAGACAAGATGTCAGAATAACTGAAACCTGGTAAATGCAAAAGTCCGCGAATGCTTAAACGGTGCACATGAAGCTATCGCAATACAAGCGTTTAAAACAAGCTCCACACAAATGACAACCAACCAGTGGTATCCTGTCTAATACTGACTGAACGTTGGAGTCACTGAATGAGCATTGATTCATCAGCGTCAGACACTCGGCTAGCAGTAGACTTTTGAAACTGTTGTAAAGACACCACCATGGCAGGTTCTACATCTTCGCACATTCACTACATGTGAGGACAAAGGTTCACTGAAACACAAAGGAAAACAATCTTAAATCTTTCTAGTATGGATCAAAAACTGTGCTGTAAACAACTCAGTAGTCTGAGGATATGCAAGTGAAAAAATAAGATGACAAGAAAGATTCAATTTACATACTTGTATCATCCCTCCTCCCCCCCATAAAATAAAGTCATAGAATTCCCTTGTTTTTTTAAACCAATAATTTCTGCTCATTCCCTGTGAACTAAAATAAAAATGTATTTTCTAGCTGAGGGAAAAGTAAACATACTTTAAAGGAGATGCTACTTATAGCCATGTACTACTTGACATTGGTCAGAGGAATGTTTGCTCCACTCCTGCCTTCCAGCTCTGAAATGACCGAGGGGTTTCTTGCACAGACAGCCCAGGTAAGCAGAAGGGATATCAATAAGGTCAGGGTCTGGGCTTTGACTAGATTCCATTTGTAATTCCCACGTCTGAGGTCCTCGTCATTCTGTAGTGCCCATTTCTGCTTCAGTTTTAATTTCTTTATTTTCCTTAAGCGTCTTCTAATGCACGGTAGAATTCACAGATCTGATGTGATAACCCTGTATGGGATTTTAGAGATTTTACATAAGAATAGAACACTTAAATTAAGTAAAGTGTCTTAATTAGTTTGCCATATGAAACTACATTACAATTTTAAAAAGATTGGTTTGCTTCAGTTTTATTGTTTTGGCCCGCTAAAAATGACCTTAAATCTCTAAACTTCTAATTTAGGCTTCAGAGAGGTGTCCTAATCTCCTTTCGTACATGTTTCCATTTCATTTGAAAATATATTCTTCCTGCTTGACTTCTTTTGCAGCAGTTTCTGCTGCGTGTAGTTTTCTTTGTAGTAACGCCTACTGTTGAGTAAGGTTAATGTAATGACTGTTCCAGTTCTCTAGTGTCCGGATAAATGACAGCTCCACTCTGTCAACATCACACCCGCTTGCACAACAACGTTATACTGCGGTATAGTCAATGTTCATTTACGGTCCAGTAAAAATTATGTAATGACACGATTGTGCAGTTTATGATAGGATTTAATCAAGTTTATGTGTATTTCAGTGCAAATGTACATAATAAATAAAACATTTCATATTATAATGTAATGCTTGTTTAAAGGTGTAATGTATATGCTTTCCATTCTCAATGGGTAATCATATTAAATTAAGATTTTTCCTAAATCAATCAAAAATAATTGCAATCTTGTTTTCTACTGTTATCAAGTGCAAACATGTAAGTGATTCAAGCGAAAACCACATCATCATCAAAACCTTAAGCTTCCTAAAATAAGCTTAGAAAAGCAAAATTCCCCAAAAAGGAAATGTAACAGTGGGTAAAGTGCCATGATGGCAGCATCGGCTCACACCACCAAAGTCTAAGCAGAAGCAGAGCAGATAGCTATGCTAGAAAACATGTCATTCACACACATGATGATCTATAATGTCAAACAAAAACAAAATAAAAAAGATTTTACCTGCTTTCATTATTATATTAAAACCAAACCAAAATAAGTACAAACTCTCTTTGACAGACAAAAGAGGGTTGAGGGCGTTTAGAAAATATCCAAAGCCCTTCAAAAACACAATTACAGTATACAACATAAAATAAACTCCTGTGACAGACCACAATATTACAATATGCCACAAATCACCTTAAGGATCAGGTCAATTCGATGAAAACCACATGTTCTCTACAGTATGCAACTGTAAATACAAACGTGTTAGGCACATCACAATAATTTGACATTTGAACAAAGACACCAAGCCTTAAAAAGCAATCTCAACAACCAGGCAGTCAGCAAAGGGAACCCGACAGAGCAGGACATTCAATAGGCAATTGATTAATCAAACGATTTAAATGCTCAGTAGGTACAACCTTTCGCTTTGCAGAGAATTAAAGGTCTGCTACCGATAATCAATAATCTTAAAATTATAAAGTTAAAATGCATAAAAATCTGAATGTTACATGTGTTAGTTAGGCAAATAACAGAACAACAGATATAATGGATAACTGAAAAAAACTGATTTTGGATAAAATTGTGCATACATTATTCCTGCACCAATCAAAGAGCTCAAAGTAAAAGTCGACTGAGTTGGTATCAAAGACTTGCTTAAGTTCAATATTTAGAAAGGAATCATTAAGGAGGGGTTCCATCCTAAGGACCTGTCAAATATTGTATTCTACAGGTTGAATAAAGTACAGTTTATTTAACCGTACTTGAATGAATAAATTCAATTTGATTTATTAAAATCAAATTGAAATAAGTTTGATTTCAATAATCCCAAAGGTTACCTTGTGTAAACAAAAAGAAAAAGTCTGGTATGTGGTAGGGTTGGGAATATTTAACATTTACAGAGTATTTCCCATTTTTCACATTTCAACTTAAAAATGTCCCCATTCATCCTTTCTTCAGATTGTAATGGATAATTGGTATGCACAATTCTTTCCTTGTTCTTGGTCATTCTGCTGCCCTCGGTATCAAAGTAGTAAACCATGGCAGAGAGTGTGGGTTAGTTAAAAGCAGCAGTACACATAATTCCAAGTAATTTCCAGCACATGAGCACAAGTATGCAGGGAAATGCCAGAGGGAGGCCACAGGAGATGTCTGTGCTGGGACACTCCTTGTTCCCAACAAAACCAGCACAGATGAGGAAGGTGAGAAGCCGGCTTCCCTGCAAAGAACGCACCTATCGTTTCTCAAGACGTGACAGCGAGAAGGTAACAGCGAAGAGAGGCAATGCTCCTCGTCACTGCCAAGAATGCATGCATGCTTGCAATCGGCCTCGTCATGCATGCATGTCGGCTTCTTAGTCTGCTGAAGGCGGAAGCTGGCACTGACAATAAAGGCTTGCTCTGGGATTTGTGCTGCAGAAATAGAGGCAGAGTGCAGGCAGAAAGCCTCGAACTGTGAGGGCAGACAATGTCCTGGCTGGATAATGAGCCCAGATGACTGGGGATGCACAGTGCCAGCTGCTAACCCACACATGCACCCCAGCTGGAATTCAAACAATCCCAAAGCTTCTCAATGGAATTCCACAGAGCAGGAGGAAGATGGATCAATCACAGAGGGAGGGAGGCAGTAAATCGCAAACACGGACTCAAGAAGGGACGGGGGAAAAATACAGGAACAGAGAGGGGAGGGAGGCTATTGGCAGAGCAGGATTTGAAAATAACTCCAGCCAGCGCCCTCGGTCGTTTGCCCCCTCCGACTCTGGCAGTTTGTGAGATACTCTACACTTCCAAAGATGGCAGCTCCTTTAGGTTACAGCTGCTGGATGCTCTTTTGGGAATCATGTCGTCATTGGCTCACGCTACAGTTCCTTTGCAGTCAGATCAAAATGACTAGCACAGAAGGTTCTGCCGATTACCAGGAAGAACATCTGAAGGAGTTGCTGGGATCTGATTTCAAATCCAAACCGGCTGTTTTAGAGAAACTAAACGTGTGAGTAAAATGCAACAAGAAGGAACCTACAACATTTTGGTTCTCTGCTAGAATCAAAACTTAGACACACTTTCAACTAAATGAGCCCTTCATTCTGCATCTGCACCAATCATCCCCATGCAAAAGTGTTTTTTGATGGAAGATAAATTGAATCAGTTGAGAAAGTGAATCTTCACAAGCCCCACATTTGCATTTCTGTGTGTGAAACTTTAAAAGAGTGTGTTCACTTGAAAGCCCTCTTTGTCCAAAAGTACCATGGCTTCATAAACATGTACTGCACCACACATTCAGATGCATTTAGATGTGAACTTAACACCATAAAACTAAAAGCAAACTAATGTGATTAGCCTCCTATCAGATCTAGTAGCTGAAAACTAATGTGATACATTGAATGAGAAATACGACTTATTTTCCTGCAGATATTGTACATTTCAGTTAAATAAAACTAAACTACTAGTAAAAGAGCAATCTTGACCCAACCAAAGGTCAGTCAGATATTGCTTTTTCAAGTCACAGCTGAGTGCATTTAAAAACCAACTGTTTTTTTTTCAACTCACCTTTTATTAAAAATACTAAAGCCCATTTCATTGATTACTTTATGCAGGCGTGAGGAACACAAAGTGTCTTCATCTCCATGATGATCAACAATCCAGCCTTCGCATGAAAAACACTTTACAGACTGAGTCACTTCACTGCAGCCTGAAATTATGGCTTACTCACTCATTCAGACGACTGCTTTGAAATCAACAGATGCTCACGTTCGTGGCTGGTTTAGGTTACATGTTTTTCCATAACACTAGAACACTGTCTTTCCTTTATGGAGAAAACAAGGTTGCCTCACAGTTGGTTATAATTTAACACTTTGGGACACCTTAAGCTGGGGCCATGCAACACTCTTCTTTTTTTCCCCGAATTTACCCCAGATTCCCATTTGGGGAAGGTTGCGCCAATCTATACTGGTTGTGGTCAGTCGGAAGGACGAGTCAGCACAAAAAGCTGTTAGTCTGAGACTGGAAGAAGACTGAAGTCTGCAAGTGCAAAAAGGAAAAATGATCTGACTCAAACTCAGCTGCAGTCAAACAAGCATGTTTGATTTTTTTAAGCAGATCTGGACGCAGCCAGGAAGTAGGATTTTATCTCCAACCCAACTGCAAATGCTTTCTGCTGACAGATAAATAAAAAAAAAAGAGAGAGGCTGGGAGGTGACATCAGCTGGGAGCAGACTTTCTTTTTCTTTTTTACAGCTTTATATGTAACTATTCACAAACCCACAAAAGCAAGGAGCATAACGCAAAATACTACCTAGGTAATTATTAGCATAGCAGAACTGAAACACATACATATACTCGAATATTTAAGCCTGAAATACAGTAAGTACTGAAGGGTCTTACTGAAATAAACCAAACAGCTGCATACTGACCATAATCTGAATTGGGACTTAATTGACATATCTCAATGAAAAACATTTCCAAATAGAAAAATACCATCCATCATATAACCCTAATGTTTATTTGCACAGCCCCAAATGTCTGACAGAAATTCAAGGATTTCTTAAATATGCATGAAAGAATCAAAACGACACTCCAAGTATGTTTTTGATGAGAGAATAAGATTATAACATGATGTAGCTTAAAAGAGTCAATTTTACATAATACCCTGTGTAAGACAGAAACAATATACCTCTTTTCTAAATATGTCGAGACTGGGAGAGTGTGTCCTCAGCTTTTTGAATCTTGTCTCTACCATTTTTAGCTTCTAACCTACAAAAGGCATTATAAAATTATATTAACATTGTTTTTATAGCCTGCTTTTGAAGGTTTGTCTACCTAAACCAGCTACTGATTCCTTGAGAAAACAAGATAGTGTTTCTTTTTTATTGTGCAACTGATTTTTGGCTTTTACTGAGGTGCTAATTGGAGGGGGGAAAAAAGACATGTTAGAGTGAAGAACTGCTGATTGCAAATTTCAGTCCAAGGCAGAGGAGCTTAAGAATGTATGCGTGTTCCTCACACATATGTAGGACAGCACAATTAATTAGGAGAGGACTAGATGGATCAAGGTGAATCTGCAGAAATGATCAAACTATCAAGGAGAAGAAGGCTCTTAGCCAAAAGAGAAAGACTCTCTAGATGCACAATGTACAAGGTAGATGTAGAGGAGATAAAGATCTAAATATAAAGATAAAATTTCAGCTGGATGAAAGCAGCTGAAATTAGCTTCTTTCACAGAGTAACCAGGGTATATAGAGTGTCATCTAACTGTCGTCTTGTTTGCAATAGCACAGCATCTTTTCCCCAATGAAACAAAAGTCTGCTGAAAAATCATTGAAAGATCTCATCAGAATACAATGGCCCCAGAATACGATGGCCCCAGATGGAGGTTTTCCATGTATATCGGCAGGTACGTACTGGGAAGAGATCGTACGGCAGCTCCACAAACTTATTGGAGGGACTATACATCACTTCTTGCCTGGCAGCACATTAAGATCCACCAGGAGGAAGCTGGAGAGAGTTTCTGCATATAAGGCTGTCTAGGTGTTGGAGAGGGTCAGGGAAGATCGGGCAGTGGGAGGGGAAGCGGATGGCTTGATGGACGAAGTCAGGAACCTGAATTTCTATTATTATTTTTTTTAAACGTGTGAATCATGTAGAAGAAAAACTTATGCTCAAAAAAATGTACAGCTTTGAGTTGGAAGAAAGAAAACCAACACAAAGAAGCATCATTCATTCCAGTCTCAATTTAGCAGCACAGATGCAGCAGCTACATTTATCACTTAATTTGCATCTCTTAACTTGCACTCTTTTGGCCTAGTAAGGTGCAACACTCCACCTCCCCTGATCTTCACCCTCCGCCTCATCTCAGCAACAAGAATCTGAAACCTGCTGCCAACCTCGACAACACCTGAATTTATGCCTCTCTCTCCCTTTCAGCCTTGCACACACAGTCACAGAGGCACCTTTTTGTTCCCTGCTACAATAAGAAGCAATTATTTCTTGTCTGGATGTGGTTGATCATTTGAACTACACTCAACTAAACAACAGCCATCATCAACGGCCATCAAAACAGCAAATTTGGTGAAAACAGCTGAAATAGCCAGACAAACACGGTGATTGTGCAAGACTGGGGCTGCAGGAGGAGGCAGCTGTTGTGCACAGAGCTTGAGGTAAAACTAAACTGTTAAAGAGGCAATCCAGCACACGCAGTTTTTACCCAATATTTAACAGGTACACCTAAAGGTGATGCAAGCGCAGTTTTGATGTTTCATGTCCTGATGAGTTTTGCTAAAATCAGTCCAGAAATAAAGTTATCACACAACATAACTGTGCCAGGGAGAATATTTGGTTTTGCAGTGCAATCATTCCTCATGAGACCCAATCCGATTCAGAGCCACATTTCTGTAGTTAAAAACAAAAACAGATGGCACCCAAAGCTTGATTGAGTCTTGCTTTTGAGTGACCAGTTCTCAAGACATGGGAAATACATCACAGATGCACCAAAAGGACACACTTGAACTTGTTTCATTTAATAGACCATCACTAGTCAATGCATAATTGTGAAGTGGAAGGTAAGAAGTGAAACTGAAATCTGGAAAACATACAAAAGAAGTCAAAATTATTCATAACGCTGGAATATTTATTTCATTTTACCAACTGACTTTTTTTTTTCTTTAAATGAATGAAAATAAATGCTGAAACTGAAACTACCACGGGTGTGAATAGTTTTGGAGTGAACTGTACGTAAAATTGTTTATCAAGTTTTATATCTGCCCTCTATGAATCTTCTGTGGGTAGAAAACAATAATTTTGTTTCTATGATTAGGTTTTAAAGATAAAACTTTTATCTTACAAAGAAAGAGTTGAAAACATTTTCTTGATTGGGGAAAAAAAAAGCATACTAAATGGACAAAAAAAAGTCTTGTCCTATTAAAGTTGTTTTATGTAGACCTTTCAGCAAAAATACATAGAAGACCTACTATAATCAGCTGTTTTATTACTTGTCCATTTAAAAACACTAGTCAGCTCTGTATCAGTGTTGGACAAAGTCATTAAGAGGCTCTTTGGAGAGATTAAAGAGCTAAGTGAGGCTCTGGTGCAACAGGTTACGGACCCCTAGATTCGATCAAAGCATATTCATGTGTTTGTATGTCTCAACTTTTACTGAACCATTCAATGAACTAAGATTCTGTTGGGAGTTGAAGTTGATACTCGACACAAAAAATTGTGTCTCTTAATGACATCTGAAGCTGTAACTGTGGCAAAAAAAGTGAATTTACAAAGTATTTCAGAATGGCCAAAACATTTTTTTTGTATTTTAGATCATAAAAACTTTTGAAAACCCTGAATGAGTTTCCTTCCACTTTACAATTAGCCACTACTTTATCCTGCTCCAAAACATTAAGTGCCAGTAAAATACATCGAAATCTGTAGTTGCAATGTGACATGTAAAAAATATTTAGGGGATATGCAAAGGCACAGCAATCCCCGGTAACGATTGTATGAAACCTGCAGGCTTATGCTCTCCATTTTTCTGAGGCATTACTTTTAAGTATGGCACTTAAGGTGCACAATTTATCAATATTTTCTTAACAAACCTGTAGTTTTATTTGCCTTCTATGACAGATGAGATGAAGCGGTCAAATGATACCACTGAATCCTAAAATTAGTCTCCATGAGTGATGAGCACAAGCATAAGGAGGAAGCTTAAAAAGATATGCTACCCCTTCATTAAGTCTAAAACGACTGCAAAAAGCCATAGAGCTGTCACACAGGTGAGCCATCTGGTGAGTCATGAATCTGCTGAGCACAAATCAGCCATTCAGCCATGGAGGCTTTAGTTTGATGAGCAAATTTTTCTTATGAGGTACTAAAACACATGTTGGCTGCCCAACATTCAAGGCTTTCTGTGCTCACAAAACCTTGAATGCACAAAGACAATCCCCTGATTCTTGAGAATTCAGTCTCTCAAATATAGGAGTTTACAAAAGCAGAACTGAACGGCGGCATGTAAAGGTGGAGCAAAACTACTGTAGGAATACCGCAAACAATCCCAGAGAGACTCGACTGTTAGCATCTCTAATTCAGCTCGGTTTTTAGGCTTCCTTCACATTTTCCAGACTCAAATTCCTCACTTTTTACAACGTTTAAGGCCTTCAACTACAAAACATTAATCTTTAACTGGATGAATAGTCATCGAGTTTTATTACCTGTAGGTTCAACAAATCATGAAGCCAAACGATGACTTCTGCAGTGTGGTATGGAGACATCTTACTGCTGTTTTGGCATAAGGACTATAAATCAGCTCTATTTCAACCAAAATATCCAACACTACGTAGATTTTATTTTTTTACTCCAATTTATCAAGTCCCCAAATGGCAATTCATTTGTAACAAGTAGTGGGAGTTATCATACATTCCCACAACAGCAAACTAAAAGATTTAAACAAATAAAATAAAATAAAATAAATAATAAAAATAAAAAAGTTCTACAAAGGGAGGATATTCAACTGTAGTGTATGGGATGGGTGGAATACAGCAAGATTTATTTGGGTTTTAGATACTGATCTGGACTAGAATAGGTCCATAATGTCACTCAGTTGTAATTTTTTTGCATTCTTTGATAATGCACCACAAGCAGTTACGACAGCACCATTAGTGATCTTCGTACCTTTATAAAATACTAACTTGGTGCTTTAATTCATATTTGGACCAGGTTTAAAACCAGAGCTCCAGTTCACTTTAATTTTAAACTTGTCAAGGGTCAAGAAAAGTAGCAAAATAGTTCATTTTAATGAGGGTATATTTAATAAGTCAAAAACTACTAATTGGTCAAATTTCATTTTAAATACAAATCAGTGTAAAAAAATCTTAGCTATTATTTATATAAGCATCTTTAAATTAGCATCCTAATAAAAATAATTGTATTTGATGCAGGATTCTCTATAGCTCATGGTTCGCATAAACTTTTTAAAAGAACATTGAACAAAGGATCTAGCAAACTAAGGTCAGAATGCCTCTAAATAATAACAATGCTAGCTAAAGATTTTTTAGATAACATCACAAGATGATAGGTCAAACCATCACAAGATGATGGTTTGACCTATCATCTTTGTGAGGCAAAACATCTGCATTTCCAACACTAATGTCCATATTGCTCGTCCTGATTACCAGCTGGATGAAATAATGAACAACTGCCTTAACATGGCAAAAAGGACATTCAAAAAACAACGTATTTCTTAATCCAGCTAATTCTGATATTTTGCCTGAATGTTTGACCAGGACTTAACATTTAGCTTCAATCAGAATCTGATGACAACCTGCAAAGCAGTAACAGCTCAGTCAAACTGCTTCCACTGAAATTAAAGCTATGAACCTGCAAGAAAACCCACCATTTATCGAGTATGAAGCATTTAAAGTTACTCAAACAAAGAAAAGCAAGAAATTCCTCACACTGGAGGGGCTGCAGACAGCAAATCTTTCAGCATATTTTGCTCAGACCAACTCTTTTCATCGCTGGGGACCATTAATGTCTCACATCTGCAGCCGTTTGGCCTAAAGGTGACCAGTGGAAGCAATTTTCATTCAGCACAAGCACCATTTTGTTGTTTCAGAAACCTGCAAACGAAATCTGAATTAAAAGAAAAATCTGAAGGGAAAGATTAGGCGGCTGCACGACAGCGGCCTCGTGCACCAAGCGACGTCAGCGAGTGACAACCGAAACCCACTTCTGCTCTCAGGAAAGCCCCTGACCGACTCATTCATGTACAGAACATAAATAAAGCGTGTGCATTATTCATCACAGGATGAGCCGGATGCAACAAGACAGTTCCTCTGTGTAGGTGGGTGGACACTCGACTGTAGCCGATAAACAGGCCCTGGTCATCCGGGACTTTCTCCCTTCTACCTGTACAACCACCCCTCTCCCACCCAGCCTGTTGCAGTTGGAGTGTGTGATCTGTGTGTGCTCTGCAAGTTGTGCAATAAACCAGCCTCACTTTGGACTTCTGGGAAACACAGAGAGGGGAGGAAGAGCAACAAAAAAAAAAGAAGACCTGAGCTGCATTTACTGCAGCTGATCCCCCCCACCAAGAACTACATGCAAACTGCCTGCACCGTAGATCCTGAAGAGCAGGGCGGCTGCAGGGCCCAGGCGTTACTGCATGCTGCCTGAGCTCGGGGTCAAAGTGTGCTGAGCATGCGGCACATCAGTGGACACCCAGGTGTTTCACTCGTATCCAGTTTCTGGATAAAAGCAGCAGTTGACTCTTTCCCTGCAGACTTTTAAAAGACTATGCAGCTCTTCAGCTCTCCACCTCCTTGAAGCTCGTTTTCTATTTATAGATTTTTTTAAAATTATTATTATTATTTTGTCTCCAAGAAGCAGAGACAGATCTGAGCACTGACAGCTGCAGAGTGTGCTGCTCTCCTGCACCAAAGCTGCACACTTTTTGGCCCTGGACTTGACATGGCACTTAGGATTTACCTTGAGCAGCGTGCATCAACTCGTGCAGAGTTGATTATAAAGAGTTCAAGCGTCCTTGTCTTTTCTCGTGACTGTGGCCAACATCCCCAGCCTGTGCGCTGCTATTAGCGTCAGTATGAGAACACACAGCATCGTCTTACCAGGAACTGTGCAAAGGGGAAGATCTCAAACAGGAAATGCAACTGACCCTCCTAAGCCTTGTAACTTTAAAATGCACCGACCGTGCTCGGGCTGCAGCCTTGCACGTTGCGAACCTTGCAGCTGTGATTGCATGTGGCTAGTTTTGCACAGATCGGCTTCATTTTCTTACCTCCCTTTGGCTGAGGCATTTCCCCTCTGCTTTGATGAGGGGGAGGGGAAGCACAAAAGACTTTGCCTTCTTTCTCGCTCCCTCCCTCCATCGCCCTCGTACTGGAGCTTCGGCGGCTTGCTTTGCAACAAAGATGCAAAATACAAGCCTCGATCTTCATGCACCTGGAGCCTTCTTGGGTCCGAGCCGTGCGTGTCCGTGCACGGGGCGCGGGTACGGATGCACAGCCCGCGCAGGCGTCGGGAAAGCGGGTAATTTTGCAAATGCGCTGCAAAGAATTCTCCGCAGCACTTACATGATGGGCCAAGGCTGGCAGCTGAAAGCTCCTAACTTGGATCAGAGTGAGCCCCTGCGAGACAACGTTCTTCCTGCTTGGACCGCAGAGGATTGTGGGAAACTGAGTCGCGGGATTTAAACGGCGCGAAGCTTTCGCTGGCTGCGTTTCACAACAATCACGTTTTCTCAATTGTAGTTCATTTTGTAAATAGATATTATTCACTGTATAAACTTATATCATTATTATCAGAATATAATTTTGATAAACTCAGACGTGAACAAGTATTTGAAAGAAATAAATCCTTTCATAAATATTCATGCTCCATGTCTCCCCTCTTACCATTTATGGGCATTGATGTCATGGGTGAAACACTTTTTTTGTTGGCGTGTATTTTACGTGACTGGTGGCAACCCAGGTTTATAGGTACTATAAGAAGCTAATCAAGATTAGAGTCTGAAAACGTTTTATTTTCAAAACAGAAATGCCGCATGATGTTAGCTAGCTAATAAATTTATTTGTTAACACATTTATTTGTTAGCTAAAAAATAAACCGTTAGCTAGCTAGTCTTTTATGTTAGCTGGCTAACATAACAGCAATTAACGGCAAGACAAGACAAAAATACGTACCTTCATAGTCAAACAGGTGTCATCAGTGAAGAATTTGTAGCCTTTGTTCAGTTTCAATCAAAGAAAATTTGTTTGCAAACCATATTTGTTTTAGGGACTAAAGAAACTTCATATTCAAACAGGTGTCGTCAGTGAAGAATTTGTAGCCTTTGTTTGGTTTCGATCAAAGAAAATTTGTTTGGCCAATTTATCAATGAAGGTGTTGGCCCGTGAATTTTCATTATCCTTACATGAAAAAGATCAAAACGAACAAAATGCTTTGCTCATTTGTTTTTATCTATCAGAAAAAAAATATTCTAATATATTTCTTTAACCTTAATTTCCTTCATCATGTTGTTATAATCTATTGTTATGTGTTTTTTTTTTTTTTACTTTTAAAACACACTGCTTGTAATATAATATTTTAGATTCTCATTTGTTAGTACAAATCCATTTTTCTTCCACTTCACAGTAATTCGGTCAGGTACGAATACTTTTGCAAAGCACTGTATTTTTGCGAATCACAAAGACACACAAAACTGTAAAAGTCTTTATTAGTAGGTAACATGAATCATATATAAGCAACAATAAATTTATTAAACTAAGTGAACATGTGTTGGGACATCAACAGATTCATACAGGAAAGAAATAAAGACTGAAAAGTCACAATCTAGTTTTTAGGCTAAGGATTTGGTGCTCAGAGAGCAATTATTTAATAATTTATTGATCAGAAATGTATTTTCTGATACAACCTAGTTATGACCCATTAACATAAAAAGTTTTTTTTTGTCCTCTGGGCTCATAAATTTACTGAAAATAGCACCTGAAAAAATAACATTTAGATGAAAGAAAACTGCTGAATGTTCTTTGTTCTTCTTATTGTCAAATACACTGTCAATAATTTACAACAAAATCGTGAAAAAAAATCTTTTTTTTAGTTTTCAATCCACATATGTGTCTTTTTTAAGGCTTTTAAGCAGTTTGGATGGATTTGTTGACGTGATTTGTTTCGACAGTACAAGAACTGAGAATAGCACCAAGCTACGACATGTGTTCATGATCTCCCTCATGAACCTTGCCACAAGACGGAACACTGAAAATCTTAGTTGCCAAGTGAAAACAGTAATTTTATGTGAAAAGACAAACAAGAGACAAAGCTAGGAGGATTCAGATATGAGTGAGGGCTGGTACTCAGTTCTTGGTGGTTATGAGGGTTTGGTAAAGTGGTTTCACCACAACATGGAGAAAGAGGGAGCTGTCGATGAGGTATTCAGAGGTGCGCCTGTACAGATTGGCTTCGGCCAAGAAGTCACCGTTTTCCTCGGTGCTCTGGTGGAAGTTGTAGACATGCTTCACGACTAACTTACCATGCTGCTGAGCCATCACAAGAACTGTCTTTTGGAAATTCACTCCTGCAAAATCCGCGCTGGATGTTGCTGGCGTGATGATGATGCGAGGGCGCCCTCCTTCCACACGTGTTGGCTGCATGGCGCCGCTCTCTGTGTACATGGGCCTCATGCTGAGAGGTAACCAGCGTGGTGAGAACAGGGCATTCCAGGTAACTCGTTTGCTGGCATCATGGCTGCTGGGCCCCAGTTGAGTTTGGAAGCTGGTGCTGCGGTCGTCCCGGGTCGGATTGTTGATTATCCAAGGTGAACCCCACACTGCAGACAAATAGTTTCTTGGGACAAAGAGGCTACAATTCACGTCAAAGTATTTTGCCATCTGCAGTGGCGAGGCTGAGTGAAACTGGTAGGACATGTACAGCAGGTCACGGACTGACTCCTGATAACGAGCCAGGACTGTTGATTGGGTCTGCAGGCGGAAGAGCTCCCTAGGAGGCATCATAGCATAACGCATGGCTCTTAATGTGTTCTCTGCCGTCAAACCATCAGGCTCATTCTGGATAATCCAGGCCTCTAGAGCTGCAAAGAGCTCCATCTCACTCTGCAGGACGAGATCAGAGCGCTGAAGCAGAGTCATAAGCAACTGACTGCTGATAGACACCCACTCCCCGCTCTGCAGCACAGATGACAGGTTCCAAGCCAAGTACTGCAGACAGCTATCCCTCAGAACAATATCCCCTGCCTGCAGGGCATATTCATACCAGCCTGCCACATGACCTGAAGGCGAGTCTCTGGCCAAATTCTGGGTCATGTAGTTGGTGACACCCTGCTGGAGGCTCTGCACTTTGTACTTGGTGGCCAACTTGTGCAGAGGTGTGGCCTGGTCAAGACGAAGAGAAATCTCTCCACAATACAGATACCTGCACAAAGAAAAGGGGATAACAGGTTTACATCTTCAAATGTTACCCAGAAAACAACCAAATCTTACTCGCATAAATGTTTCTTTCAAAATTTATTGAAGGACAGGTAATGAATAGTCTGTTCAGAGAAACGTTCAACAGAACTGTGAGCTGAAGATGCAAAGACCTGCTAATGACATTGTTATTTAAGGCATTTCAATTACTATTAATTAAAATAATTTCTGAGTACATATTTAAACCCTTTGAACGTTTTGAATAGCTTACCTTTGCTTACTTAATCATTATAGGAAGTCAGCTCCAAAGCTATCAAAGAAGCTATAATTGTGTCTTACAGTGTAAAATCCTCAGTAATCATGTGGTTTTCAATATAAGAGAGAAATCTAGCAGCTTTACACTGTTGTCTGATTTTGCAGAGAACAAAATGTAGAGGATACCTAAAACTTCTGGAGCTTTTTTTTTTTTTGACTGAGTAACAAATTTTTAGCTCTGTTTTGGACATTTTTATTGATGTATGGGACATTATGCATAATACTGCACCAGAACATAGCAATCAAGTTCCAAAAAGTAACTTAAGAGCTTTGGGAAAGTAGCTTGCACATTCCAGGAAGGTAATGTGTAATGTTCTTGAACATACTATGTGCTGCTCAAACCCTTCTCCTTGCTCTCTGCTATGCTACAACTCCTTCCCAAAAACAGAGCCTAACATGAATGCTAAGGCTAGTTATCAAAGTAAAAAAAAACTTGATTGACAGCACTAAAACCTTCCTCCTGGCACTGATTGCTTGTTTTTGATGGACTCGGTACATCACATTATAATACAACCTGGTTACTAATAGTAACCTGTAAGATCTGAAAAATAGTAACGTGAAATGTACTCCAAGTTCTGAAAATGTGCAAGTTTAACAACCTTTATTTTGTTGTTGTTTGTTTTTTGACAGTGACTATCATGTCTTTATCAAACCTTAAACAATACTGGCAGTAACAAATATTGTCAGGTTAATGAAAAGAACTGTCAAAAACATTAAAATTTCTGTTGGTATGCCGTGCGCTAAGTAATGCTCAGTATCTGCGATGTGGTATTCTACGTAACCGTTTCCCAGAATCTGTTTCCATTAAAATACCAAAACAGTAGGTCAGAAAATTATGCTATGTTCATCTTAACTAAGTGATGTTTGCATGTGGATAAGAGATGCAAACACAGATAAAAGGGCTTGGTTTGCTAAAGGTGTTTTCTTTTTCAGTCCAGAATAAACAAAGATTAAGGTGTTCAAGAACCTTATTAGCTCATGAGAAATAGAGAGATGTTTTTCTGTATTGATTATATTGAGTGTCTTTGTCCGGACTCCTTCTACCTGCAACACAGAGGTTTTCTATGGCCAGCTCAACAGTTTCCCCTCACACATCAATTTTCTGCTTGACTGACCACAAGCACACAAGGTTTTGATTTGTCTTAGGTGTAGGGCATGGAACAACCCTCTAGGTGGCAAGATAGCTCAGTCTGACTTTAATGGTGGGGATTCACAGCTCCAGCCTCACCTGATGAACTTGTCAAACACAGTGGCACAGTCGGAGCTCTCTCTCAGCACCACAGTGCTGCTGTTGCGGCTCAGCAGCATCTCCTCGAACACCGAGCTCTGCAGGGAGAGCACCAGGGAGTGAGCCTGGATCACCTTCACCTCATCAGCATTGGGTGTCTCCACACGGAGAGAGACGTCACTTCCGTTGCCCTGAATCAGCAGGGCCTCCAGCCTCTGCAACAGGGTTTGGGAGTGGCTGATGGTGTTGCCATCACCGCCTCCTTCCTGGGCGAGGTCAGCTTTCACCAGACCTGCTTCCAAAGAGGGAAGACAAAAAAAAATGGAAGTGGAGGAACTGGAGAAGTTAGTGCATGTCACGCTCAGAATATAGCTCGCATTCAGAGCTTGCCAACAAGTTGTCTGTGACTATTTACTGGGGCAGATAGTGGGACAGTATCATGAAAATCCATGGCATTGATCAGCCCAGCTGCACTTGCTGTGTGGATAATGAAGGATTGTGGGTCATGTTTAATTAAATCTTTGTCTCAGTGCACCACCTCCTGCAGCCTTTCCTCTGTTGGGCTGCACCGTTTCTGTAGCTGCCGGGATTTCAGAATAGATTTTTGTCAAGAAAAACCCAATTTCCTCTTTCTGATTCTCATACATGTTTGACACTTCCTTCCCCCAAGCGTCATGCAGACACAACTTATTGTGAACTCACCCACCGGCTGTGAGGTTCCGGTGAGTCAACCCACAGACTGCAGAAATTCTTTTATAAATAGAGTTAAAAATAAATAAATAAATAAATCACAGAAATCAGAGCTACTTTTTCAGGTCTCCTTATAGATGATTGCTCTAACATCTTTTTCTAAATGTGTTTAATACGATTGCCATTATAGGATCTCTTGTGTTGGATTATGAAGACCCAAAGTCCAATTACTCTACATTCAGTCGAAAAAATAAGTCAAATTTCTCATTTCCCCCCCACCTCTATCGCCGTTTAATTTTATTTCTTACATCTCATGACATTCCCACTTGCAATATCACCCAGTTTTGTCCAGTCAAGCTCTGCTCATGGTATTTTTTTTAAGTTGTGGCTTACCTGCAGCAGCCATCTCCACCTGCAGCCACATGGTCAGAAGCAACATCCCAGCATGGATGAGATCAGCCTGTTGAGCCATCATCTTCTGTCTTGCCTGTCCTCACCGCAGTTGGACTTCTGACTCCTGGAGCCCAGCTGTGTGAAGAACCGCACAGACATTGCTGCAATAATTGATTAGTGGGTGGAAACATGCTAGAACTGATGCTATGATCACCGCTATGACTAACTTTTCTCTCCTCATCAATACTGGTTGAATGACATTGATCGTTTGATCTGATGAGGTTGATGGTTCCCAAGGAGATTTAGTTCTCTAAAAGGGAGAGCAGGGAAGTTTAACTAATTCCAAATAAAATTCAACAGTTTGAAGAAATCCTCTTTAACAGCAGTGACTCTGAGGAATTCAGTTTCTGTCTGACATTAGACAAAGATTTAGGCCCAATCTTGTCGCTTCAATGTTGCTTCAGTTCATTGATATTTGCAGACAACCGTTTCCATGCTGCTCTCGTAAGATCCTGCAAAGCGAAGTTAATGTCTGGACTTCGACTGGGTCATTAAAACCTTGATTCTTTTCTATTTGTTAGCCATTTTGCTGCACATTTGCTGCAAGTTTTGGAATTATTGTTCCATTGATGACCCAGTTCGGTCGAAATATCAGTTGTCAGATTGCCTCACATTTCATTTCTGTACATTTAAGATTCCTTAAATGTACAGAGGAGTTTGTGGTTGATTGAATGACTGCAGGGCACTTTGTTCCCATGGCTGCAAAACAGCCCTTAATCATCAATTGTAACCTAACTACTTGCTTGATTAAGAACTTTAAAAACAATAGCAAGGCTTACCAATGTACCGTACAATGAAACCCAAAATAAAAGGCAAACACAAGTCAGAAGACAAAAAAAAATAAAAATAAAATTTGGTTCAAGGCCATGGAGCACAAGTGTGTCTTAAAATGATATTAAAAAGACAATAAAAGTTTTCCATTGTTTAGGTGTTGCAAAAGAAAAAGCCCTTTCTTCATTCAGTTTTCATCATGTCTTTGAAACCACAACAAGCAGCCGGTCTACTGGTCTGAGTCATCCAGACACAACATATGGGTGCTGCAGTATAGACAGATTAACAGAAGCAACATTATTAAGAGACATAAAAAAAAGAAAAAAAAAAGAATTTGCTCACATACTGGAAGCCAGTGGGGGAAACTCAAAATTGGAGAAATGTGCTCAAGTTTACTTGAGTTTAAACATCAAGAGGTTTTTTCCACTACTTGACTTTGAGCTCCTGAAGCCTGATTCTTAAAAAAATAAATAAATAAATAAAGTGCATGACATAAATTGAGGGATAAGGCCATAAAAGAAACTATGACAGCCTGCAGGCAGTTTTTGGGCAGAATGGTCTCATTTTTTGACAAAGCAACTGGAAAAAATAGAGGTTTACCACTGAGATTAATTCTTTACTGTCAGGTTTTATTGTAGGATTCCTCTAATTTCCCAAATTTGTGATCCGTACTTTCTCACCTTAATGCAGGGGACTAACTGTGCACACAGCAGTTACTGCTGGTGCCTCTAAATATGAACAACATTTATGTCTTGTTCTCATTAAAGTCAAGAAAAAAAAATCACTCTTATCCATATCCTGATTTCGACAATAAACTGTAACAGAGGCTGGACAGAGCACCCAGCTGAATGCGTGCACTTTGTGCAGTTATTTGTGTCAGTGTGTTCAACAAGTTCCACCGATGAGCGTGACACTTCTGTCAAATGCAATTTATTCCCAGCTTCAGGCTACAAAATGCTTCATTAGAAAGGGCAGTGAGATATACGATCAATATTGTCTCAATGTCATTTTCATTCAACTCGACTCTTTTCAACAGGATGTTTATGCCCACAAACACAGTCTCTGACTCATTTCTGTTGATGTTTGTCAGTGTTGAACCCTTAACTTTGATGTAAATGTCTGAGTTCGTACAGCTGTTCTCCGATCGCTTAAATCAGTGAGCAGCTAAATAGACACATTTGATATCAGAGTCCAATGCATGCAGTTCATGTGTTACATTTAAACTGTGATGAGATGTAAGGTATATAGGAGAAGATCTTAACACTGATCCAAACCATTCATCCTCAGGTAAACTCATGCCATTGTCATCAACACAGGCAAAGCTCTTGCCTCAGAAGTTGCCATGAGGACCCATTTCGGTCCTGGGGTCCCCAGGCGGTGAATTCATAATAAGTTTAATCTTTTTTTTTTTAAATCTCTTTAAAGTTGTCTGATAATTTAATGAGAGAACAGTCACAGTCAGCGTGCACCAACAATCCCCCTTCTGAAATTCTGCAAATTGCATTTACATATTTCTTCCAGTAGAGGGCAGTCTGATTGTGACTCGACAAGGACAACAAAGCAAACGATTGCTTCGTGTCTTATTCTTATTAATAGGCAATTAGGCTACATTTAAAAGTCATCTGATAATCAGAATGCAGTCTTTTGGTGGCATGTAAAAATGCAGGAAAAATTATGAGATCACTACAAAATTATAAAAGTTTACAGAATGGATGTTTGTGTCATGATTGTTTCCATAACAGCTTCTGCTTTCTGATATTTTTTTTACTCTCAGCACTCTTTCTCCTCTTTCAGAAGTTCCTGTTTTGAAGTACGTTCCTCTATCAGTGCACATGGTTTAGTCAGTTCCCCAGCCAGTCTTAGCAACTTCTTAGAACGTTTATGAAGTATTTTTTTGTTGTTGTTCTTCTTTCTAAATTATCAATTTTCTCAAGAAGAAAACAGGAAAATGATATAATCAAAATAGAGACAGACACTGTATAAAGAATGTGAAGAACAAATTAGATTTCTTTAGTTGAATTACAAAAGATACATTTCAATATGAATGTGGAAAAAAGTTTTAAAATTACTATCATGGTCCTCTCTACACACACATTTTCAAAAGTGTGTAGACTTTGAGTTTCCGCTGTAAAGCACTAAGTGCAAGATCACCTACAAGTTTTATGAACAGGTTAATGAAATAAACAGGAAATCCAAGCTGGATATGCACACGGAAGTTTGTAGATTCTAAAACATATAAACTTTACAAGCTATGTGAAAAGTTTTGAAGATCTTTAAAATCATGATACAAAATAAAGTTGCAGCTCTTCTTTTTATGCATTTTATGCTTTAGAAAGGGTGTATCTGATTAAAGTGAGAGATTAACATTTGCCTCTTTGTCACAATTTCCTGCCATGATTTATGATGCTCCTCTACCCCGTTCTTACGTGCTGATTAACTCATTACTCTCACCTGTGGCTCTGCCCCTGCTGGGTGCTGATTGTTCTCACCTGTCCTGCTGCCTATATAAACTCCAGCTGCTCTCACTCTGTGTGAGTTTGGTTGTTGTTACCTTGTTGTCAAATGAGCAAGGTCCTAATTGTGTACCTGACTTGTTATTTTCTGACTCCTGATCGTTGCCTGTTCCTTGTCCACAAACTGAGTCACTCTGATTTTGGCTCTGAACTGTACCTGAACTGTTATTGGTGCACAGGTTTTGGATTTGTTCTGCACCTTCTACTCCTCAAATCATGGCCTCATGACACCATCATTTAACTCAGCTGTGTTGATACAGAAACTTATCTAAAAGTTGCAGAAGACTGGCAAATAAGGACCCTGGATTCAAGATCCTAGTCACATAGATGATGTCCAGAGAAACCACATCACAGACTGACCTGAAAACCGTTCCTGCAGCTGTTGCAGACCTGCTTACACTATCATAATTATCTCGTTAAAGTCTGTTTAACCTTTTTTGGATTAACTGTGGCATACATTTTGGACTCAAAAAAGCGGTAATCCTAGACACACTATACAAATGTAGGAAATTGTAAACAAAGAAGCTATTTGTTACCACATACATATTAATCTGTCTGCTATTACTCTGCAGTCATGTGCCATTATTAATGAAGTTCCTGAGCTTAATTGTTTTATCCACATTGTTTAAATCTGTAATTACATGGACTGCAGTCACAGTGTCAACAGTGAGGTCTTGTTTGCTTTACAGCAAAAGGTTAACTGCATATTTAAATTAAAGAAATAATGTGAAAGTCTGATGGAGTCACTGCTCTGGTATGATTCCTAAAAAAAAAAAATGCAGAAATGTGCCTCTCTTTCAAAAAAAAAAAATCTGACAAGTTGAAATTATAAAACTACATTCATATATTCTTTGGAAAATCAAATATAGTGTAAAAACTATCGGCAGATAGTTTTCCAGTACTTACAGGTTTCTTCTGTTTTTGCATTTTTGTCTGCTTAGATGTTTTAACATGAAAAAGCATCTGAGTTTGTAAATTAGGAGAAACAACTGATGAAAACCAGATCCAATGACAAAGTATTTTCCCCATAATCAATCATTAACTCTGATAAACTAGAGAATTTGGAAAGTCTAAAAGAAAACTAGTCAAGATTTCGAGGTGGCCTAGTCAAAGTCCAGTGGGCTGAATTAAAAGGGAGGAAGAAGAATGGGCCAAAATTCTTTGGGGTGAATATTTTTAGAGAAAAATTATTTCCTTTTGTTATTTTCTCTTGTGGTCATCAAACACAGACCATGTTGTCTTTGTTTGATGCCGTAAGTTGTTTGATAAGCTAAAATATTGTTAAAATCTAAAAGGTTTTACAGCATTGCATAAGTTTATAGCTGCACCAATCAAGTGGTTCTGACGGACGATCAAGACGCTAAAATTCTACAACAAAAAAAATATTCATTTTCTCATTAGTCAAATGTTTTAACGTTATAACTCAGACTATTCTCATTGTATACACAAGTCAACAGAGAAGCAAAAAGAAAAGAAACCCCTAAGGCTGCACACAGTTTTTCTACAGGACTGAGAAGATAAATCAAAACCAGGAGTAAAACATAAATATACGCAAGACATTTTCACTGCAATTGGTTTGCCAAACGCAGAGCAGGTAGTCAAAGTGAGTGTCTGATTGGAGATAATTTGTTTGTCTGTAATGCTGTTCAGGTTACAGACCAAGTGTCTCGTTGCAGGATAGCTGCACACAGGGACAGTTTAGAGATGAGGCTGTGGCAGACGTCCAGAGTCAGGGTGACCTGTGAGACGAGCTCGGCTACAGCATCGCTTCATCTCACTCAGTCGCTTCTTTAACCTCTGCTTTCTGGGGGGGGGGGGCGGTTTCAGTCCTCTAACAGGCTTGTTATAAAATTAGCTGCAGACAGACAAAGGGAGGTAATTCTGACGTTACGCATCTTACACCCTTGAACGCAGCCTCCTGATGATTAAATATCTAAAAGAAATTAGACTCTGATCTTCTGAAAATGGTTTGGTATTTAAGGATTAATCAAAGCATTTGTGTACCGTGGATCATGGTTAAATAAGAAGCCATCAATCAGACAAATTAAAAAAAAATTAATTACAGAAGCACTATATGGAAAAGCTACATTCAAAGCTTCATAATTTTCTTTTGTTTTGCTTCTAACGATCCAGACGTTCTGATCCTTTAAAGTATTTTTTCTAATGGCTCTGCTAGCTTTCTTAAGCTCATCAAGTTTTTTTTTTTTTTTTTTTTTTTTTTTTTTCAAAATTTGTTTTTTTTTTTTTTTTAAAAAAAAACAGATATAGATCCAATGGGTTTTGTTGTCTTTTAAGCTTTTCTGAGTTATTTGTAGAGATTAATTTTTACATGTGTTTAAAGCAGACAGAGCAACTGAGAGCTGTGTTTGCACCTCAGCGGTTTAGACGCAGCAGTGAAACGAAGCATAGAAGCAGAGATCTGGGACTGCATTTGGAGGAAAAATAAAGCTTAGGGACTCAAGGACAGAAAATGGTGAAAACCAAAGAAGCACTAGTGAGAATAATGACTGAAGCAGAAGCTAGAATTTGACTGAGTCCAGCTCATCTGTCTCTAGGCCAAGTGTAAAATATCAGATTCTGCTACTTTAATTAGGACATACACTCTGGAGCCTACGTTATACACAAAACAATATAGAAAATGTTTTTGTTGGTCTAGAAACAGAACCTACACAGCAGTGTTTGCAAGACATTCTCAACCCAAATGTATTCATTTGGTCACACATGAATAAGAAGCTGTTGCTGCGAGGTTAGAGGGAGCCTCTCTCCTCTTTGAGTAATCTAACACTTAGCTTTAACTGAAACAGATTTTCACTGAACTTGTCTACTAACGTCTGACAAACTTCCAAATGCAGTTTGATTTGCAGCAACTAAATGCCACTCGACACTTAGTTTTCTGGCATCTAGAAAATATGAATAATTTTGGTCATTCTAACTGCGCAACAACCAGAAAGGTTTATGGCACAAAGTGAGAATGTATAATTATGAGCTTTTGTTTTCTTCTTTTGTATACATATACAAAAACAGCCCAAATTATTCAGATTTAAAATTATTTTTCAATTAATTTTATTTCATAATAGGATTTATAGATGTATCACCCTTTTTTTCATTGATTATCTGAGAAGGGGTTTGTTGTCAATGCATTTTTTTACAGATTAAAAACAATAACTCCCATCATCCTTAAAGCACTTGCCCTATAGTGAATCTTGGTGGTAGCAGCGTTATGCTGTGCAGCTGTTGGCTAGGGATTAGTTTATACCTTTGTCTCTGGCAAAAACCACTGGCCTGACACTTCTACTCTGCTTTTATCTAAAGACAGTGGTCTGCATGAGTGAAGTGTTCAAAAGTAAGATCATTTTCAACACTGACAGAAAATGAACCACCATTAGTCAAACTTTACAAATGCATTATGCAGAGGAAAACTTAGTCTAGGATCAGCAGTAAGATGTTGCATTTGTTGTTGTTGTTATTCCTACTTATAAAAGGAGAGGAATCTTCCTTCTTCTGATTGGCAGAAGATTTGTGTCTGTGCATTGTCGTCAGCTGATCGAACCCTGCTGCAGGTCAAGATCAGGGCTATAATACTGTATGTCAGATAAACACCCATTGATATGCGACTGCAGGGTGAGGGTCAGCCATGTTGACTCAAAGCGAGCTCACGTAGAGGTCGGGTTTTCAAATGGTTTCTCAGCACACTTTGGATGAATTAGGCGGTCAGATCTGCTTGTTTGACGCTCTGTTTGCTTTGGAGCTCTGCTATCGTCAACAATTTGCAGCCCTGAGACGTGCTTCCTTAAAGGGTTTAGTTAAATTATGGAGACATTTGTCTTGCTCAGAACAACAAGTCAGCTCCCAGATCTACTGATGGTGCCGATTTCCTTCCATGTAATTGTGTTAGCTTCAAATGCTGCAAAGAATACGTGAGAGAAATTAGAAAGCTGCTGCAGGCTGTCGCTCCCAGAGGACATTGTGTCCCAATTTCTGGGTAAATAACACGTTTTTATGTTTGTGCACGTTGCATTTTAAATATGAATTCATTTACCTCATTTATATACACACATTGATATGACGTAGCTTAAATCCAAATGTATCCGATTTGCAGGTATTCATCATTCTGTTTCAGGGTTTTACAGTTTTGATGTCTTATTACTTTTATAACACTCCTATCTGATTTACTGAAATCATTTGTGCTGCATCTGTGACATTGTTATTGACTTTTATCTCCTTCTTTTGCTTATTTTTATTTAATTTAATAAATGCATCAAAGCCAGAAAAGAACAACTCCAAGGTAAGACTTCCTCTGATTTAATGCGGATCCTCACTGAGCGTCAAGCTTGAATGCCCCAGGAGCTTTAAGTGTTAGGATCCCTGGGTTGTTAGATGGTTTTGTTGTTTGATTTGATTCTAGTTTCGTTATTATTTTGTGCTGCTTTCTCATGATGGTGAAATCTGTCTTGTTCCTGTTCTGCTTTATTTCAGTTCTTCTTAGTGTTTCTAGTTATGTTGATTTCTTATAGCTATTCTTTGTTATTCTCGCTTTTTTTAGTTCAGTTATTCTTTAGTGTTATTTAATGTTCCTCTTTGTACTCTTCCTGGACCCTGACCACTGTGCATTATTTTAGATCACTTTCACCTCCCATTCATATTATAAGACAGCAGAAAACACCACCAAAGACTCATTTTATTTCTTTAATATGCACATTGTGTATGTTTTATGTATTATCACATCATTAAAAGCCTCTATAGTTCCATGTTCATCTCTTCAGCTGAAATATTTCTAAAATCTCAGCTTTCCATTGACAGTCAACGTTAGCGACGTAACGTGATGTATTTAATTTAATGTGTTCCAGGTTTTGATGAAATATAAACCTGAGCTGAAGGAGCCGTCTCCTGCTTGGTTCCTGTCTCCTGACACAAGACAGGAAACCATGTCCCCATCACTTCGGACAGTTAAGAGAGCTATCTGGATCTTTTACTGTAGACATTCTAATTCTTTTCTCTGAAAAGTTCAAAATATCTTTTTCCTCTGACATCTTTGATTCTGCCTTTCTTGAAAAGCCACCGAAATGTGCCCACAGGTGATTTCATTGGAAAACTAAAATGAGATTTTCTAAAGATTGTGTACATTTCAATTATGAAGTACAACTGAATTATGTACTGTCAGAAACATAGATATCAAAATTTTACATCATTTTTTTCTCTGATTGTAAGGCTTCTAAGTCGTATAGTTCTAAATGATTGTATGTAAATTGTATAGATTGAATGAAACTACGGTGAGGTTCAACATGCAATAAACTAAAATATACCAAAAATATCAAGTTACTTATTTATTTACTGGATAATATTTTCCTATAATGATGGGATAGCCTCTCCAGTTTATGATAAATTTATTTTGAGGTATCGGACGGTTTACCTTTTTTTTTTCTTTCTTTTAGCATAACTTTTAGTTCATAGAATTTTTTCAGATTTAAAGATTTCTCTGATATTTTTTTGCAGCAAATGTAACGGAATCCTTTCTATTATTTTGCCCAAAATAAAACTTTTTCTGCTTGTGATAATGATATCGATTTAATATAAAGCAGGATGAGGAGGACAGAGGAAGAAGTTCTCTATTAAATTGATGCTGTGCTGCATCAAAATAAACAAAAGCAAAAATCCTAAATAAAACAGCAACACTGACTGCAAACATCGGAAAAAATGAGACAACATAATAAACATCTTGTTGCTCTGCTCAGAGTAAAAGATGAGCCCCCAGCTCTGCTCGTCATCCTGATACACCCAGATGATTTTAATGCTGCCAAATGAATTTAATTACTTTATTGTGCATTTAACATTTATTTTAGCAAACAGACCTTTCTGTGTTTGTATACTAAGCTGCTGGGGGTTTTTTCTGTCACTAAATGAAGTTTTCTAAAGGTCACCATTTCGTTTTGAAGTTTTGAATTTGTGTGGCTCCTGTAACTAATCACTTCTGCCTTAGAAACAAAACAGATTTACTGACTGATTAAATAAGTGAGCAAATAAATAAATATGGAGAAGGACACTGATGACTCAGCCCGGTGGGATCGGTGATACACAGCTGGTGCAAGTGGAAATGAAGACACTGAAGTAATCTTCTAGCCTCCTACACACCTGACTGCAGGGAGGAAAATGTGTGGAGATGGAGAGGAACTGACCTTGAGAAATATATGGTAATATTAAAAGCTGTGTAAAATGGCATGCTCTTGAAAATATCAGTTCAGATCGAGCGAAATGTAAAGATAAAAAAAAAAAAACAAGTAACAAGTAAACAAGTAAGACTGAACTGAGATTGTCTTTCTCCCTCTGACATCAATGATGCAATTGCTCAACTTAACCTGACTCTGAGATGGAGATGCCTTACAGTTCTGGTGTTACATACAGGCATGAGTCAGAATAGCTTAAAATAAGTCAACTTGAATAGAAAATAATAATCTGATGTTAGGATAAATGAGTAAGAGCAGGGAAAGCGTTTTGAAATTAGAGAGAAAAGACATCTGGATATTTAATGTCAGCTTTAACAATGCTGAAAATAAAAAAATCCATATTTTTTATGTAAAATGTAATTAGAAGGTTTACGTGAGGAACAAATACGGACACTCCCATATGTATTCTCCCTTTAAAACACCTAGCATTACACATATACATCATTTTGAAGGAGGTTTGCCTTGTTTATACCTCAGACATTTAACTTAGTCTGCTCCTGACTGTTGATGTGGTGAATGAACACTGTGGTAAGATTGACAAAGTTCTTTGAGGCCCTGAGAAAGAATTTTGCAGCAGATTAGAAGTTTATAAAGGTTTTAAAAAAAACAATTAGAAATTTGCAATTTCAGTACATGGAAGAGATTGATTCAAAACAGCCAACCTGCTCAGGTCAAACTGTCCAAGCAAGTTCACCCACAAACCACAGGATAAAAAAAAAAAAACAGTCTCCATAAATCCAAAAAAGTTATATTGGAGGGTAGATATAAGAAAAGTACAAGTGGGAAAATGGCTCATTTGTATTGCTTCTTCTTTCATTTTTTTTCTTAAGAATCATGATTAATCAGAATTCAAATAAGAAAAAAAAAAGAAATAGAATGAATACCATCTCAAATTACTGCTGGTCAGACCTCCATTTTTTCTCAGCAGTGTTGTATAATTCAGCTGAATGAGGTTGGTATATAATTTAGAATTTGGCTGCAGAGTTGGTCTGAAAGCTCTGACTTTATTTATTTTGTCACTTTTCCAGCATGAAAACACTTCAGACTAAATCCCCATTAGATCCATGAGCATGAAAAATGACCATTTTATATCCCCTGTCAGGCTCAGTGTGGTTTCCCTTCATTTTCTCCACTTCATCAGATCCGTTCCCTCCTTCTTCACACATCAGTCTCCTCCTCCCTCCCTCGCTCCTCTTTTGCCTCATTTCTCTCCTCTCCCTCAGTTTTAGTTGTTGCAGCGATGTACCAGCTGCCTGGACTCCTCTGCTCCTCCTCCTCCTCAGCTTCCTCCTTGTCTCCTTACTGGTCATCCAGCAGAGACTCTGAAGGAGCATTTGGGGGGGAGCGACGCTAAAGTGGACCTGCTGTGATCCAGGAGGAGAGAAACACCCTGAAAACTGGATTTGAAGGTAAGACAGCAGATCGGAAACTCATGCTAATAAATGTTTAAAATATTCATTTTTAAGCTCAATCCGGGCTTTTACACTTAAATGATTTTCTGGATTGGGAGAAATTTTCGAATCATAAGTTTCTCAAGAAAGCAGGTCTGCATTATCTCAGTTTTAAAAGTTGACTTGAACTAGTTTCTTGTTATTTTACCCCCACATTTTTTTTTCCTGAAACCCATTCATCATCATATCTGGTGTCAGGAAGTACTTCTGGATTCACTCATCTTCTGCGCTCCAACCGCAGGTCAAAATTTTGGCATCCAACTCAGTAACCAATCTGCACAGACATTTTTTTTTTTCCCACTGTCATCTGTTGGCAGCTAATTTTCTCAGGACTTCATCTTCTTCTTCTTCTCTCCATAATACTTAAATAAATATTTTACTTTCCTCCAAAACACTTACAGACATGAGTCCTGTTGTCATGTAAAACACCAGCTGCTGTGCAGTTAGGCTCGGAGCACACAATGTCTTAAAGCACTGTTGTTTCAGGTGATGAATAATTGAGAGGCGTGCAGGCAGAGTTTGGTTCGTCATCCTGGGCTCCGAAGCCCCCCTGCAGAGCCGCGTCCTGCAGCCTCCAGCTGCATCTCTAGAAAAACTTTTCTGTCAGTAAGGACCATCCCACTGATCTGACGGAGCTCATCTGTTCAAACACTCATCTGCTGAGAGGTGGAGATGATTCTGTTGAGACTTTGAGTCGTTTGATTGCCTGTGCAACACATTTAGCCACCTGAAGGATGACATAGTAAAACACACCTGGAGTGAGAATGGTCGATCTCTCCTTCCAGAATCCGCAGCACTCTCGGGAATGAAGGTGCCAGGGAAACGTCTGAGATAAAGGAGATTTTGGCTGGTCTGCAGGATTATTGATCACCACGAGAGTTTGCAGGTCTTTTGCCTCACGTTTAGCCAGCAGCCTCACGACCTTCTCGTTCATCTCGATCATGTTTCTCATTTCTGGTCCTGAGCCGAGGCGCGTGAGGAAACAGATCAGGTGTCTTCACAGGCTGAGAGTTAGTAAACGTCTTCAAACTAAGCTCCAAATGTAGAGAGAGTCTTTTATTCATAAACTCTGCTGGGACACTTGCTCATAATGAGATGCAAATATTCCAAAATGTATTTTTCTGATGAGCGACAGGACTCTTGGATAAATGGATAAAGAGAAAAGTAATATTTTAGACAGATCTTTAAGGATTCCAGCTTGTCATATTTTGTATGTTATAGCTACTAACTTTTAAAACATTTTCACATAAATGAAATCTTGTGCAGTCAACATAGACTCACCACATTTAGTCACTCTAAATGTGTATTCTGTGGTCATCGCCGTCACTGACTTCATTTTTTTGTCTCAGTTTTGTTCACGTCATAGACTTTACATGTCATTCGTTGTTTCTATTTTGCTGTCTTACCTTCCTGGAGTTAGCTGAGCAATTATTACCTTATTCCCTCTCGACAGATTATCCACTTAGCTCTGTCTTTCTCACTTTCACCCTGTCTCACTCCAGTATAAAACACCTGATGGGGCTATCCCTGCCTCTAACTATCTGTATTTTGCTCTTCATGGAATAGATTTTACTACTGACTCAACCCTGTATGCTTAGCTGTAGTTATCTCCTAAGTGAAGCTACTACAGGAGCTTCTGCTTTCTCATAGAAAATACTCCTAGACCACTTCGTCACAGTTTTTATTGTGCGTACTTTGTCCACTCAAACCTCCATTTGGTTACTGCAGATGGCTTCTCGCACAGAGTCTGGTACTACTGGAGAATTGCTGTAAGCTGATGACGCCATGCAATCAACTGTCCACTGTTGATGCTCGTTAAGGAGGAGGGATAGCTGTAGAGTCAGTGGCTAGATGCAATCAACTTGGATTCTTTAAAAAAATATATATATAACAACTGTCAGACTAAAACTGAGCCTCACTGCACTTTATATCTAAAATCAAACTGGAATTTATATAATTTGTCTTGACTCTGTCTATATTACCTGAAACAGGAATTGCAGGAGACATTTCGAGGGCCCTGTGTCATTTTCCTTCCACTTCCCAATTGCGATTAGTAGTCTGGGGTTTTAATGTGAAGAAATGTAAAGAGCATAAATTTGTTTGCAAAGCAGTGCATAAAATAATAATAATTAAGAAAAAAAATACGACGGAAATTTAGTCAACTTCTGCTGCAGACATACCATATAAAATAATTTGATCCGTTTTGATTATTTTCAAAAACTAAAACTTAAATGACTTTGTTTTTACTGTTGAGATAGCAGGCAGAAAGATTTCTATTTTAAATGTGAGTAAAAAAAATCCTGGATGTCATGCAGGACTGCAGATGTCACATGCTGTTTGTAAGACTGTGGCACCTTGTGTCACACAATGCAGGGATGATGTATCCCTGCAAACACACACTCCACCTCCTGCGGGAGCCGTGTGTGCCTATTAATACTGAACAGGACATCTTATCTCATGCTATTAGATAAAGAAAAGTGAAATGGGAAAAGGCTTTTATCGATACACAAACTGCCTAAAAAAAGCAAGAAACTGGAATGAGTCTAAGCTCTCGTTTCCTCCAAAACTTCAGGGATATGGCAGCTATTTATGGTCCCGGATTGAAGTCTCTGTGAGAGTTCAGTCTTGACAAAACAGTAACCGAAAGTCATGTTCTGGAGCTTTGGTCAGATGAATGTTACGTAAATGTCTCAGTGTGTTTTTGTCCCTTCCTCCTGACCTTGCAGATGTTCCTCTGTTCAGTCTCTTAAAGCCGTATAGACATTATTTCTGCGTGGAAAAAAAAAAAAATGCTTCAAAGAAACCGATTCTTGTTTTACTTTTTTTTCTGCTTTAAATAACATAGCAAGATCACAGCATCATAACGATTTTATTTTATAAAGCGAATCAGTGCAACTGAAGAACTTCATGTTGTGTATGTCCAACTGTGTACATTTAAGTCAAGTTCTTCCACACCATGCTTGCTTATCGGTGTCTTTATGGCTGTTACTTTGTGTACTGGTGAATGAGTGCATTGACTGACACTGTTTATATGTGTTTCAATATCACTTACACAGTGGTATTGAAAAAGGAAATGACCTTTCCCTCAAAGGGTAAGGTTGGTTGGGGCTGAAAGGTTCCACCACAAACACACACAAAAAAAAAAAAAAACTCTCCTCCATCAAACTGCATACATATCGCAACAAAAAAAGAAAGAAACAAATTTCACCAAAACTCAAAGTCAAATGTAATTACCAAAGCTTTATCAAATTACTAATACAACAATGATCCATGGGCCTTCAGTGTCACACAGATGATGAGTAGATCTAAGTGGACAAAGTGAACATTGAACGCTGAGTTTTAACTTATTTGATCATTTTTTTAATCACCCTTTTATATTCTGCTCACTTAACAGAATTTAATAAAACATTGAAATCCCCCCTCTGACCTAGCAGATGGCAAAACTTTTCACACTGACAATAAAATTAGATGCAAAGAATAAGCATCTTTCAGTTAGTAAGTCTCTCTGCACATATTTGAAGCTTTGGGATGATGCAGTCAGAAAAAAAGAGGAGTTAGATGCAGGAAACTGTAACAAAATTACTCCTGCTTCATGTGAAATCTTAAAGCTAACTCGAACTCTATCAAGACTTAGCAAAAATTATTTTAGTTTTAAAATGTCTCATAGCAAGTTTGGGAAATCATTAAAGGTCTTTGCAATGAAACAGTTAAGAAACCTTAGGTCTTGAGGAAATATTGAGCATCGGTGCCTGTGAATTGGAGCTTTTTGGAGCTGAAAAGCCGGATCGATTCAGAGTTAAGGACCAGTGGCTCTACTGCAGGATGCCTGCACATCGTGAGAAACTAATTTCAAGAGGACATGAAGCTGCCCTATTCCTGCTGACCTGTTCTTTTTATATGCCATGAATATCATTAATGTTCATAACTGCAGTTTGGTTCAGGCCTTTCTGCTGGTGCCAAGATGAAATAAAGCAGCCATCCACAAAGCAATTTGATGCCCCTCGGTGTTGTTATCAAATTACCTCTACAGGCACCAAACGTGCCAGTCCTCCGGTGTTTGTTCAGGGGTTTTGGCACATAAACAACCTCTACGATGGCATTAATTAAATACGACAAACTGCTTGTAGTGGTGATTGCCCTGATCGTATCAGAGGAGGAAGCTTTTATGAATGTGTTGACTTTAAAGTGCTGTTTATACTTGCTGTGCGTCCACACATGGCTGAGAGATAATACAGTCCAAATTTGGTTGACATGGATGAATGAAGAAAATTAGGAGAGCAGGTCCTGGATTGGCTGATGAAGACAGGGTGAACAACACTCAGGTGAAAAGGTCAAACTGGGAAAGAAAAAAGCAGTATATATTGAGAAACAGGAGGTTAATAGGGTCAATGAGTCAGCCCCATCTGTTGTTGTGGACCTGCAGTTTAATTGAATGAGTGCATTGACTGACACTGTTCATATGTGAGGCTGTTTGGCTGTGCAAACAATGTTTCTCTGAGATCTTTCAGAAATCTCATCAGCACAAACCAGCATTTTATGCAAATTTTTTTGCAGTTTTCTAAGTGAAAGACATGACAGGGACAAGAGAGAAGACTTCCACTTCTTTGCACTTTTTACAGCTAAGACCAAAATGATTAACTTAGCTAATTTTTGTTAAAGGTTTCATGTTGCATATGTGTATATGTGCATGTGCCTGGTTGTTACATATTCTCTAAAGGCTCCCCTTTGTGGCTCAGATCAGGCAACAGAAGAAGTCAGGTAGAGACAGCAGGACAGTTTTAGAGTGCCTTGTTATATGAGCTAATGAGTCGGTCACACTTTTACATTTTACCAGCTCAAAAATGAAGACAGCAGATGTTTTTTTTTTTTTGTTTGTTTGTTTTATACGTGAATTATAAACAATAAATATTAAAAGTAAGCCTTCAAAAATGATTTTCCAACAGATCCTGTTACAAGGACTTCTAAGAGAATCTATAATCTATACTTCTATTTTATGCTGTTTTTGTTTGTTTTTTTAACACTTAGACTCATTTTTCTTTGACTTGTATTTTTTGTGTGTGTTACTCTTCAGAAGAAGCACAAAGGCCATGATCGACTGGCCTAATGTGACAGCGTCCAGCTACGAGGAGCTGGACCTAAAACCCGAGGAGCTGCAGAGATCCAAATGTGTCCTTGGCTTCATTCCAGTCATTTACTACAGTGTTCTGCTTTGTGTGGGAGTACCAGGTACACTGTTCGTCTAATTCACAGTTCGTATGTAAATTAAAGGCATAACTATAGATTGAATAGAAAAGTGAATTAGTGGCATATTACTGGTGCTAATGGGTCAATTAGATGATATACTGGTGGTCATATGATGTGTGCTGTTGGTTCTTCCAACATAAGAACCAACAGCATATTTGTGATCTTAGCCAAATATATTAATTAATTAATTAATAAAGCCAATCACTGTTAGATTTTTTTTTTTTCTGCATCGCTTATACCAGCCCATGGTATGTGGTAAAAGCATATGACAGATGTGCTTTAGTCATTGCTTCCTCCTATGTAAAACACATTTTTTGGTACCAATCTGAAGGAGATTTACAGTAATCCTAAAAACAGGCAGAGGTATCAGTGACCACCGAGTTCACTTTACTAATTGTTCTCAAAGGTAAGTAAATCTACAGTCAAGGAAAGGGTTTGACTTTTAGCCAATCAGAGGGAAAGTCCCTTTTTTTTGAAAATGAGAAATAAAGCTGAAATCCACAAATACTTCAAGCTTCCCTAAAAACAATTCGGTAAAACACCAAAAATACCTTAGTATGCATTTATGTGCTTAGTGGAACCCATCTGCCACAGAGGCTAACTTCCACAGACTTGTTATCACCAGCTTTGTGTCAAGTAGTTGCACTAAGGTATTTCACCATGCTGCATTTTCTTTTGAATGTTTTAGATACGCTCTGCAAGAAATCCACAAACAAGCAAATTTACAGAGAATAATATGGAGTTTCGTTCCACTAAGAAATCTATGAATACGTGATATACCCATTAACATACCAGTAATATTTTTTACAATGAACTGAAACGATGCAAAAGGAGTATTTCTTTTGAAAAGAAACTTGACTAAAACATGTGAGACACCAGGCCAACAGGGCCGTAGATGGACACTGTTGCTCTGTGGCTGAAATAATGACATTCCTGCTTCTGTCTTTGTTTGATGTTTCAGTAAACATCCTCACAGCAGTGGCCCTGTGCAGACTGGCATGCCGCACCAAGAAACCTCTGTACTACTACCTTTTAGCAGTGACAGGCTCAGATATTCTTTCCCAGCTCTTCATCATCTTTGTTGGGTTCCTGCTAGAGACGGCTGTTTTTCACCGCGACGTCCCTACCGTCCTGCTGCACGTGGTCAGTGCTGCAGAGTTTGCTGCCAACCACGCCTCCATCTGGTCCACCGTACCCCTTACTGTGGACCGGTACGTGGCGCTGTGCCACCCCTTGCTCCACCGACAGATCAGCTACCCGGCACGGGCCAGGAAGATCATTGCAGCGGTGCTGGTGTTGTCGCTTACGTCGGGCGTACCTTTCTTCTGGTGGTCAGACGTGTGGAGGGACAGCCACCCTCCCTCAGCGCTGGACGCAGTGCTCATATGGACACATGTTACCATCATCTACTTCCTGCCATGCAGCATCTTCTTGGTGCTGAATTCTTTGATAATCCGCAAGCTGAAGATAAGGCAGAGGCAGCAGCCCTGCCAAGAGGAGCGTGGGCCTCCGCGCCGTCTAGGAAAAACCACGGCCATGCTGCTGGCGCTCACCTCTGTGTTCTCAGTTCTGTGGGCTCCTCGGACTGTTGTGGTCATCTACCACCTGTATGTTTCCTCGGTTCACCAGGATTGGCGTGTCCACTTGGCCTACGACCTGTCCAACATGCTGGCCATGCTCAACACGGCTGTCAACTTTTTCCTTTACTGCTTCGTCAGCAGGCCTTTCCGCAGCGTCGTGCGGGACATCATGCTGCTCAGAGGGGGGCCGCTGCACCCTCGCCGGCCTCTGCCCCAGCAGCAGGCCCCCACCAACGCCTCCAACTCGTCTCTCTACAGTGGGAACAACAAACGCTCGCAGCGAGACTCCACCCCCTTGTCACCTCGCAGAAACAGAAAGCCCTCGTGACCTGGTGTTTCCCTCCCATTAATCCAAAACACCCGTCGTCCCACGGTCTCGGTGCACATCAAACCCCAGGGGCCAGCACTGTGTTCCAGCCACGGTCGTGGACAGTTGCCAGTCAGCCCTGGAGCTCTCTCACAGGGCTCCAAACGATCTGAACTTTCATGGTTTTTTTGTCTTCTCTGACCTGGAGTTGTTTGTTTTACTAAATCAAGCAAAACGGCTGTTTATTTATCTTTGCAACAAGGAATTTGACAAAATTAAAGTGGTTTTGTTTTTTTTCTTTTCCATATTTGGTAGAAATTTCACGTTTTTCAATCTGCTAGTCGTCAAGGGTAGGAAAATAATAGAATAAATCACACGCTTGCCGCTAAATGTAAAAAATGAGTCTGCTGTGTCACTACAGTTGTTACGCAAGTCTAGAAAATGAAAAAGGGTGGTCTGAAATGTGACCGGTTCATTTGTAAGCAGTTTGTTATGAACCACAGATATTAAGCCAATCGAGCAAAGAAATTGTACCCCACAGCACTCTCTCAGGAACAAAATCTGCTTGTTTGAATTACGAGCAGATTTTCTGTGAAACGAAATGAAAAAGCTGCACACAAGGCAGGGGTGAAGACCTGCTCTGTAAACAAGTCCTCAATCCGTGGAGACACCAACCAACACGAGCAAAGTGCAGGTCGGCCGTAGACGTGTGCACAAGCACACACGGAGAACACAGCTTTTCATGCATGCATGATCGTGTGCATGCATAGCCAGCTAGTACATTTCCACTTTCACCAAAGAGCACTGGATCAGTGAAGCCTCATGAAAGCTGCATCAGTTATAACTGTATTTAAACGTACTACCTGAAACTGTTATGGTTTAATGCCGCACCTGATTTTTCAAGTGTCTTATTATTGTATATAATATGTTTTTTTTATTATTATCATTATTCATGCATTACAGAAGTAAATGTTGGATGTTTTGTTTTTCTGCAAGTCATTTTACATTAAATTTTTATTTTTAAATGAACTGAAAACATTTTTTATCTCCTTCTTGAATGATAATGTTGCAGTTTGTAACATTATATATTTCCTTACCACACAAATAAAGCCAGTACCCAAGCAGACTTTATTTTTCTTTAAAGATTGTAATCATTCTGGAGTCCTTTATTGACAGATTCCAGACAGAAATGTACAGAGATGGAGGAGAGAGGAAGACATGCATCAAATGTCTCGAGGTCAACAATTGAACCCAAGATGGCCCAAGATGGCTTGTATTTACTATAGAAATTCAGTATATCTTTGATATTTTTCTTCGACAAAAGTGGCTTCTGTCCTGCTTTTGACGAGCAAGCGCCTTCACCTCCATGTCCAATGATATGCCCTTCTCCACTCCACAGGTATTTGATATTTACTGCTACTAGAGGCAGCAGTAAATAGCAAACACCTGGTGGAACTGCTCATCTGCTGAGATTATCATTCAAAGTACATCTCAGTCCAACACTCCTAAAAATGATTGTTAAAATTATTATGGGAAGAATTGTTAGGATGAAATGCTGAAGGCAGAGTTTCAGAAAGAGTAGGAGCTTCTTAAAAAGACAGAGGTCCAATTTCAAGGCATCGATTTACAAAATCAAATTGGTTGATACATTCATTTTTATAACAGTGGATTGTAACATAATTTTCTGGTTGTGCTATCAAATGGCACTACGTGCTGGAAAATACATAATGTCATTTCTTCAATACAGAAAAGATTGTGGTTTGTTTGGTTTGTTTGGTTAGATTGTTTTTGTTGCAGCTAAAGCAATGGCAGATCGAGCTGAGCATAGCAGGCAACCTGGCAGGAGTGCTGCCAGCCCTGTGCCAGATAATTAGGTTTAGCTCTGGCAAAATCCCCGCATGGCTGGTCCAAGTTCAAATTCCCTGAACACCAGTCCACAGTGGTAAACACAACACAGATTAGTTACCGCATCTGCTGCCAAGCTACTCCAGGTTTAGGAAATTTCCAGCAAGTAATAGTTTAGTAACATCATGTGACCAGACGATTTTGTCAGCGGACTACATGGAATATACTTACGTAGTTTTTTTTTTTTTTTTTTTTTTTCGTTTCCTGGGTGGTGTTTGAACTTATACTAGTTGCCAATTCCAGGATTCAGACTAAAACTGTTAAAATGAGCGATTCGATAAGAATGAGACATTGTTTTGGGGTTCCTGATGAATCTTCTAGGCCTTGCTGGAGAAGACTTCACACAACTGCTTAACTTGTGTATTTTCAACAACCTTCAGCTCTGAATGGGTACAAATGTTGTGACATTACTTAAATTTTCTACAATGAATTGTCATAATCAAAACTGTTGGTGTAAATATTAAGCGTGTATCTTTTTTGACAAGTTATATACACTTTAAATTTCCTCCTCCCGCACACTCATATCTGAAGCTCCCAGTGTAAACTGTCTGCTCCATCATTGTGTTTACAGTAGTGGTAAAAGACGTAGCGCTCATTCCTGATGTCAGGCTCATGTGGCCTACGCTTAGACTTTGTCCACAGTCGATGACGTGAACCTTTTCTTAGAAGTCGCCTCCTGCTTGTCCAGTGACGGCAGAGGAAGGGAAGGAAGAGGGCATGTAATGGCAGCGAGTCGATGCTTATGGGGACTGCGGGGAACGAAGAATGAGATGTCGAAACAGGCTTTGAATTTGTTAAATCAGAGCTGCTGCTGATGGCGTCAGGCTGCAGGGAGTTCAGGTGGAAGGAGAGGACTTCATGCGGCATATAAACCCCCACAGCCACACGTCCCGGTGCCTGTCTGCCACCTGTTCTTTGTGCTTGTTCAAACACCCGCTGATATCCCCTGACTCAGCTCCCATTCAGCCCCTCTTCCTGTCACAAAGCGTCAAATGAAACACTTCAGAGGGTGACAGACTCACTCACACAAGAGAAACAGGAAGCTCAGGCTAATGGGCACTCAAGGGAAGTTCACCCAGTGTGCTCGAAACATGTTGCACCCTGGAAAATATTCACAAGTGAATCAAAGAGGACGATGTTAGAGGAGGAGGCAAGAACCTCTAAAGCTCACTAATAGAGAAATTGCATTTTAGGGGTCACCAAATATCTACAACAACCATTAGAGATGATATTCATGCCAACTGTTATTTAGGAGGCAAGTCAGAATGAAAGTCATTTTCTCTACTTCCATCGCCAACATAAAGATGTGCCATTTTATTTTATTTTTATGTTTTGTCAGATGAGACGAAGATTAAGCTTTGCAACCGCAAATACTCCACATGGTTTGAGTTTGAAACAAAGGAAGCTAAATTTGTGAAAAGGAACCTCATGCACAAGGACAACATGCAAACTCCATGCATGTTCTGGGATTCAAAGCCAGACCTTCTTGCTGCAAGGCAACAATATTGTCATCAGTGCCACTGTGCAGCCCTCTATTTAAATATTTTTCATGCACATAACATTCATTTTATTGTTTAACATTTGTATTATATGAAGAAAAGCTTCTTTGAACTGACTTTTGGAACGCTTTGGGCAGGCTTGAGAGATTTATCAAAGTAGTTTATTATGTGATTAAGAAAACGTTTCAGACATGGAAGCATCCCGCTTGCGGTTATAGTGTGGGTGTCTTAAAACACTTTACACTGTTTACACTGGGTAACGTTCCATTTAAAATACAGCTGCTCAATTAGGAGCTCCAACAAGAACAATTGCTCACCTTTAATGCCTCTCTGGGGATTTGAATCGAGCAGACTGAAGTGATCAATATGAAAACAGTCTAAAAGACCTGCACAGATGATGTAATATAGGATGAAGTCAAGAATGAGATACAGCAGAGCTCGGATGTGTCATGATGTATATGTGGAAAAAGTCAATCGAGCGACCCAGTGAGAGAAAGTCAGGCCCAGATGACAGGTTCTAAGGCCAGGTGGAGGGTTTAATTATGGGGAATGGAAAGCTAAAAGCATGACTTCCTATCGGTGAGGGCCAAATGGAGGAGCTGGTTCACACTGCGTAAAGATCGGCCTCCCTGCATGGGACAAATGAAGCTGCAAAAATCAGCTCTTGAGTGTAGGTTTCTGCACAGACTGTTATGGACTAAAACGTAACACGACAGCTTGTGCTAAGAGCATGTACAAGCTGTCCTCAGGAAACCAGCTTACTACATCAGATTAGTGCTTTTTGAAGAAATACAACCAAGCACTCTTCACTCAGCATCAAAAATTACATGTTTTCCTGTCATTAGCAAATTTCATTGTTTACTTAAGGAAAATATTGTGCAACAGCTTTAATTTTTCATGCAGTTAGAATATTAAACTCTCTATAACATGAACACTATAATAGAATACTTTCAATCATTTCCTTTATAAATGGTGACTTTTTTATTTTACTGATAATTGGAAAAAAAACAACAGTGTTTTAAAGTTTACTCTAGGCAGGTTTATTCCTAAGATTCATGCCCAAAAAATTGACTAAGAAGCAAGGCATGAAAGGTTGGCTCCCGAATGAAAGAAATTTGTGGTTGGTTGACTATAACAATGTAACAATGCTTCTCAGAAATGTGTCTAATGCTGCTGAAAAACATGTTATTCTGCCTTTAAACTGTTAAATATTTGGAGAGGAAATGCACTGGAGAACCACACACATCCACAACAGCCTGGCATTTCTTTTTTTTTCTTTTTTTTTATGCTGGTCACCAGCTTGGCTGCACAATAAATGGTGTGCATGTTACAATGTTTAAAAAACTTGTTTTCATAATGAAGGATTTTTTTTCTGAAATTGTCAGAGCACTGGTACACTAGAAGGGGGAATATATTCAAGGTGGTCTAACACATCTCTAACCTGGGTGTCAATAAGTGGGGAGAACACTACAACCAAAAAACAAATAGAAAATGGAAACAGAGGCATATGTAAGAGTCATTTCTTCAGGGAATACCAAGAGTTGAGCAAAAATAATTCAACCAGCCACAGAAGCAAAATGACAAAGTATAAAAACTGTAAGAAAAAAAGGCAAAACCAGAATATACAAAGAATTCAATAACACTTTTTATAAATGTCAAAACTTCCTGCGGTATTCAGTTTAGAGTGAATCTCAAATTGAACCTGGTTCAGTTATTTTCTGCCCCCTGGTGGCTAAAGTCAAAAGAATTTATGTGATATAATCTCTTAGCCTGCAGCTGAGATTTTGTTAACTTTTTGTTAGTTTGGCAGTTCTTTTTTTTTTTTAACCAAAAACCTTGACTTACATTACCTCCACTTCCTTCCTCTGCCTGTTCGACACGTCAGTTTGCTGCAAAGTGTTTTTGCTTGTGTAAAAGTTAAACAATTCATTTACAAATAAGATCATACTTTCTGAATAACTTTATTCCGTTAGACTGAATATCAGAAATTTCACAACTTTTGAAAAACTATTAGGCAATTTTTGCTTTACTAAAACAGCATGTCAAAATAAATAAAACATATTTCTGAGTGTGTAAGTAAAATTGTCTTGTCTGTGTTCTTAAAAAAAATGCTTGAGGAGTCTTTGTCATTTTCTTATTCTGTTGTTGTTGTGTTCTTTTTGTGCTTAAAGAGTAATTCCATCAATTTTACCAAGCAATAATGAGAGGTTCAGATCGTTTTTGCACAAAATACACTCTATTATGACTATTCTGCTGACCAGTGTGATCTTTAAATCTCATGTGCTGTCTAAACCGATAATCAATTGTTTTGAAACTAACAGAAAACATTGTTTTCATAAAGCAATTGGGCATTTTCTTATCTATTTTCCACCTCTAGGTGTCTCTGTATGACACAATAATATCATCCAACCACTCGATATCCTATTTTGATGACATATAAATCAGTATATAAATCAAAGAATAGATAAACTGACTCATGCAGAAGTTTTCAGGGAGCTGGACATTTAAAGTTTTATATATTTGTTTGTGGTTAAATCAGGATAAAATACACCAT